>NW_016867413.1:0-1524 GCF_001698545.2 Rhinopithecus bieti | reverse complement strand
GGTAGATAAATCCACAAAGATGAGGAAAAAACAGTGCAAAACACTGAAAATCCAAAACCAAAATGCCTCTTCTCCTCCAAATGATTGCAACTCCTTCTCCAGCAAGGGCACAAAACTGGATGGAGAATGAGATTGATAAATTGACAGAAGTAGGCTTCAGAAGGTGAGTAATAATAAACTCCCTTGAGCTAAAGGAGCATGTTCTAACCTAATGCAAGGAAGCTAAGAACCTTGATAAAAGGTTACAGGAACTGCTAACTAGAATAACCAGTTTAGAGAGGAACATAAATGACCTGATGGAGCTGAAAAACACATCACAAGAACTTTGTGAAGCATACACAAGTATCAATAGCCAAATTGATTAAGCAGAAGAAAGGATAACAGAGATTGAAGATCACCTTACTGAAATAAGGTGTGAAGACAAGATTAGAGAAAAACTAAAAAGGAATGAACAAAGCCTCCAAGAAATATGCAACTATGTGAAAAGACCAAACCTACGACCGACTGGTGTACCTGAAAGTGATGGGGAGAATGGAAACAAGTTTGGAAACACACTTCAGGATATTATCCAGGAGAAATTCCCCAACTTAGCAGGACAGGCAACATTCAAATTCAGGAAATACAGAGAACAACACTAAGATACTCCTCAAGAAGAGTAACCCCAAGACACACAATCAAGATTCTCCAAGGTTGAAATGAAGGAAAAAATGTTAAGGGCAGCTAGAGAGAAAGGTCGGGTTACCTACAAAGAGAAGCCCATCAGACTAATAGCAGATCTCTCTGCAGAAACCCTATAAGCCAGAAGAGAGTGGGGGCCAATATTCAACATTCTTAAAGAATTTTCAACCAGAATTTCATATCTGCCCAAACTAAGTTTCATAAGTGAAGGAGAAATAAAATCCTCTACAGACAAGCAAAAGCTGAGAGATTTTGTCACCACCAGGCCTACTTTACAAGAGCTCCTGAAGGAAGCACTAAATATTGAAAGGAAAAACCAGTACCAACCACTGCAAAAACACACCAAAATGTAAAGACTAATGACACTATGAAGAAACTGCATCAACAAATGTGCAAAATAAATAGCTGGCATCATGATGACAGGATCAAATTCACATATAACAATATTAATCTTAAATGTAAATGTGCTAAATGCCCCAATTAAAAGACACAGACTGGCAAATTGGATAAAGAGTCAAGACCCATCGATGTGCTGTATTCAGGAGACCCATCTCACGTGCAAAGACACATATAGGCTCAGAATAAAGGGATGGAGAAATATTTACCAAGAAAATGGAAAGCAAAAAAAAAGCAGGGGTAGCAATCTTAGTCTCTGATCAAACAGACTTTAAACCAGCAGAGATCAAAAAAGACAAAGAAGGGCATTGTACAATGGTAAAGGGATCAATGCAACAAGAAGAGCTGACTATCCTAAATGTATATGCACCTAATACAGGAGCACCCAGATTCATAAAGCAAGTTTGTGGAGACTTACAAAGAGACTTAGACTCCCACACAACAATATTG
>NW_016867412.1:0-1282 GCF_001698545.2 Rhinopithecus bieti | reverse complement strand
CCCGGCCTATTTTATTTTTTAAAATATTATTATTATTTTTTATGAGATGGATTTTTGCTCGTCACCCAGGCTGGAGTGCAATGGCGAGATCTCCGCTCACTGCAGCCTCCACCTCCCGGGTTCAAGCGATTCTCCTGCCTCAGCCTCCTGAATAGCTGGGACTACAGGCGACTGCCACCATGCCCGGCTAATTTTTTATATTTTTAGTGGAGATGGAGTTTCGCCATACTGGTCAGGCTGGTCTTGAACTCCTGACCTCAGGTGATCTGCCCGCCTCGGCCTCCCAAAGTGCTGGGATTATAGGCGTGAGCCACTGCATCTGGCCGATAGTTGCATTTCTATACAAATTTGTTGCAATGGTTTGTTTGGGCAAAGGAAATCATGCACGGCAGAGAAAATTAGGCTGTTAAAAAAGTCCAATGTTGCTAAATTTAATATATGTAAACCTCTAGGACTGCCTGAGCTGTTATGATAATTATTTTTCTTCTGCAAAAGTTTTTTTTTTTTCTTTTAACTTCTTATCCTGCTCCAGGCATTTAGGCATTCACACGAAATGTCTGTGTGCCAACCTTTCATGTTCTAATTTGATGAATATGACCTTTCAAACTGAGGACGCAACACAACAGGGGAGAGGAGAGGAAAAACTGGAAGTAAATTTGGATATAATCAGTTGTGGGCGCAGAGAACTGTTTCCGTGCTAAGGACAGACCAAACATAAGCAAACAGGCCATTTGTTAATTTCAGTGAGTTTGTTGGCAGAAAGAGGCAGGAGGGTGTTGCCAAAATCTCTTCCAAGTTTAAATTTAGGACAGCAGGTTCCCCAGGAGTGGGGAAGTTTTAGAATCCTTGCTCCCATTCTCACTGTAACTTTTTTGTGATCTTCAGGGTTGCCACATGGAGGGAATTAATTCCAAATTTCCCTCTCTGCTTCTCTTCCCCAAATTATCATCCAGACTGAAACTAGAATTAGCGTGTTTTTTAAAAAAATTATTTATTTATTTATTTTTGAGACAGAGTCTTGCTCTGTCGCCCAGGCTGGAGTGCCCAGGCTGGCATGATCTCGGCTCCCTGCAACCTCTGCCTCCCGGGTTCAAGTGATTCTCCTGCCTCAGTCTCCCAAGTAGCTGGGATTACAGGTGTCTGCCACCATGCCCGACTAATTTTTCTATTTTTAGTAGAGACGGGGTTTCACCATGCTGGCCAGGCTGGTCTCAAACTCCTGACCTCAGGTGATCCACCAGCCTCAGCGTCCCAAAGTGCTGGGATTACAGGGATGAGTCAC
>NW_016867411.1:0-1276 GCF_001698545.2 Rhinopithecus bieti | reverse complement strand
TATAAGATATATGTATATCTCTTCTAAAATATATTAGGAATAGCATGTAAACAACTAAAAAGATATGATTTAAAAGATATAATATAAAAAAGCATGTACACAACTAAAAAGATATAATTGATGAGTTTTAACGGTATTGTACATTCACTAAATGTAACACCAATCATCAAGTTACAGATGATAATTTTCTTCTAAAATGCTTTATGCCCATCACAATCCATTCTTTCTTCTATCCCTGACTCCAGGCAAACATTGATCTACTATGTGGTAGTATAGTTTTGTTTGAATTTTATAGAACCAGAATGACATAGAAGGTACTCTTTTCTATCTTGACATCTTTCATTTAGAATAAAACTTTTGAGATACATCCAGTTTGTTGCATGGATCAATAGTTTGTTAGGTTTTATTGCCTCAAAGATTTCCATTTTATAGATATATCACAGTATGTTTCTCCATTTATATGTATTTGGGCATATAAGTTATGTCCAGTTTTGACCATTTTGAATAAAGTTGCTACGTATATTTGTCCATAAGTTTTTTTGTAGACATAAGTCTTGTTTCCCTAGGATGTAAAAGATCATTGTTTACAATATATATTTTTTCCATTCATCTACTTTAAACATTTATTTATATTTAGTCTGTCTTTCATAGATTGAACAGGGTTGAAACTTGCCTTTTTATTCAATCTTCTAATATCCACCTTTTATTTAGAATGTTTTGAATGTTTGAAATTACAGACAATAATTTGAAATTCACTATTGCAAATGTCCTTGGGTAATGTCACTTCCCCCCAACCCACCCACCATCCTCTTCACTCTTTATTTAATTTTTTCCTGTTTCTTTTTTTCTACTTTCTTTTGGATTATTTTAATATATTTGTAATTATATGTGAACATATAGATTGCTTTTAGCTATACTAATTTTATAACATTAATAGTTGCTCTTTTCCAACAGCACTTTAAAGGTATTAATCCACAGTATTTGGGCCACCTTTGTTTCTGAAAAAATGTCTACAATCATTCAGTTAATTTTACCCCTGTATGTGATGTGTTACTTTACTCAAGCTGGTCTGAAAATTTTTACTTCATTATTTGACTTTCAGCAATTTGGCTATAATGTACCTAACCTTGGGTGTCTTATATATATGCTGTTTGGTGAATCATAGCTTCTTGAATCTGTAAACTTATGTATTTGATGGAATTTAAAACTGGTTTTACTTCTGTGATTTTTTTTTTTTTTTTTTTTGTCACATGCTCTCCTCACCTCTTTAGCTCCA
>NW_016867410.1:0-664 GCF_001698545.2 Rhinopithecus bieti | reverse complement strand
GAGAAAACCAATAAGAATCTTTCTGAGAAACTGCTTTGTGATGTGTGAATTCATCTCACAGATTTACACTTTTCTTTCATAGAGGAGTTTGCTAATACTATTTTCGTGGAATCTGAAAAGGATATTCACGAGTGCATTGAGGAATATCTTGAAAAAGGAAATATACTCATACAAATACTAGAAAGAGGCTTTCTGTGAAACTGATTTGCGAGGTGTCAATTAATATCACAGAGTTACAGTGGTCTCTTCATTGAGAATTTTGCCATCACATTTTTCATGTAATCTGCAATACGATATTCTGGAGTGCATTGAGGAATATGGAGAAAAAGGAAATATCCTCAGATACATACTAGAAAGAAGCTGTCAGAGAAACAGCTTTGTGATGTGTGATTCATCTCACATAGTTACACCATTCATTTCATGGTGCAGTTTGGGATCACTGTTTTTGGGGAATCTGAGAAATGACATTTTGGATCACATTGAAGCCTTGGGTGACAAAGGAAATATCTTCAGATAAAAACTAGAAAGAAGCTTTCTCAGAAACTTCTTTGTGATGTGTGTATTCACCTCACAGAGTATCACCTTTCTGTTCATGAAGCAGACTGCTAACACAGTTTTCATGGAATCTGCAAAGTGATGTTTGGGATCGCAGTGAGGCCTAAGG
>NW_016867409.1:0-666 GCF_001698545.2 Rhinopithecus bieti | reverse complement strand
TACGGAGGGTGGGGCCGGCCTACCTGACGTTCTGGGTGGGGTTCCACCTCTCTGAGGGCAGCTCCCCGCTCTGGGGGTCGTCCACCGGTGGGTGGAGGATGGAGATGCACACGTCCCCCGTCTGCACAAGGAAAGGACAGGTCAGAACAGGTCAGAGGTCAGCACTGGCTCCCAGAGCCGCGGGTCCCGGACCATGAGTACGTGAGGCCCGTGGGGGCCGCGCTCACCTCGTAGATGTTAGGGTGCCACATCTTGGTGAGGAACCGAAAGGCCGGTGGAGAGTACGGGTAGTCGATGGGGAACTTGAGGCGCGCCTGCAGGGGCAGAAGTCGGGTGGCTCAGTTCAGCCCAGCCCCAGGCCCTGCCCTGGCTCACAGGGTGCCTGAGGCCATCCCACTCCCAGTGCTGGTGTGCTGGGGTAAGGCTCGGGCCGTGTGCCTGAGAGTGTGTGTGAGGGACGCCCTATCCCAGCCAAGGCAGGGACTCTCATGGGCCTGGGGTCAAGTCCCCAGCAGGCTGCCTCAAGCCTTTTCCGAGTCACCTGAGCTGATTCCAGCTCCTACGCAGTCCAGGTGGTCGCGGCCCGGCCCAGCACAGCCGCTGGGGAACGTAGGCACTGGCTGCCCAAGTGGCTCCAGGCCTGTGGCAGCCCAGGTCAGGCACATG
>NW_016867408.1:0-1282 GCF_001698545.2 Rhinopithecus bieti | reverse complement strand
CAGATTTTGTATCTCAGTCATATTTCTCTGTCAAATCGTCGATCTTAATAAAAAGAAACATGCCAGATGAAGGCAATGAAAGGAATACTTTCATGAAGTTCTCAATTTTGGAAGATGGCTAAATATTGAAAAGTTTGCTCCTCTCCATCATACCTGTTCTTGAATCTTCTTGAAAATTCATATTTTATCTTTAAAATCTTATTTTATTTTTAATTGGCAAATTATAACAATTATAGGTACCTATGGTGTTTAATGTAATGTTTTGATATATGTTTACATTGTGAGATGATTAAATCAAGTGAATTAACATAGTCATCACTTCACATATCAATTTTTGGTAGTGAGAACGTCTAAAACCCAATATTTAAGCAATGTGAATATACAATGCATTATTATTTATTATAGTCACTATTCTGTGAAATAGATCACTAAAACTTACTCCTGCTGTCTAGCTGAAACTTTGTCTCTTTTGATCAACACCCTTCTTTCTCCAGCCCCTCCCTGCCCCGGGCAGCCTCTGATAACCACCATTCTACTCTCCATGTCTATGATTACGACTTTTTTAGATTCTGTCCACAGGTGAGATCATGTGGTATTTGTCTTTCAGTGACTGTCTTATTTCACTTAGCATAGTGTCCTCCAGGTTTAACCGTGTTGTAGCAGATGACAGAATGTTCTTCTTTTTAAAAGTTGAATAGTATTCCGTTGTATATAAGGCATGCCACATTTCCTTTCACATTCATCTGCTGATGGACACTTTGGTTGCTGATGGACATATATTAGCTATGGAAGAAATGGAGAAGAGGGAAGCTTGTTCATTGTTGGTGGGAATGTAAATTAATACAGTACAGCCATTATTGAAAATAGTATGAAAAAGTTCCTCAGAAAACTAAAAATAGAACTAACATATGATTCAGCCATCCCACTTCTGGGTATAGATCCAAAGGAACTGAAATCAGTGTGTTGAAGAAATATCTGCACTACTATGTCCATTTCCCTTGAATCCTAATATGGTTTATTTTACATTTACTGAAATAAAAATTCAGACAAATAGGATTGAAGTAATAAGTTGAGTAAATTGAATGTAAAATGAATTTTCAGATAGAAAATCTCAAATTGCTACATTGAGAAATCAGCTACAATAAAATGAGAATTTCTTTCTAGAGAGGGAAAAGAGGAGAAAGAAGAATTTTCTGAGGCTCTATTTACACAGGTAAAATGAAGTAGAAAGTTAAGATAGTCACCAGGGAATCTGGTCTCTCTGAAATGGTATCACAGTCAT
>NW_016867407.1:0-351 GCF_001698545.2 Rhinopithecus bieti | reverse complement strand
GTATAGACACAAGAAGTTTCAGAAAAGATCCTGTGTACTTTTCATCCAACTTCCCCAAATAGTGACATCTTATATAACTGTAGTACAATATTAAAACCAGGAAAATGACATGGATGCTGTGTAGATATTTTGAAAATAAAATATGTCATGAATCTTACAAACTCAGGTACACTGGATTTTTTTACTTAACATAAAAAATCTTACATACGTATTTTTCCTCCCAAACTAAACATTCCTTTTCTAAGTGATACCAACTTAATTTTTCATGTGATCTATTACATAATACACCAACAACCATTTCTGAATAACAAAATTAACAAAACACCTCCAGAATGGTGCTAAGTAGAGTTG
>NW_016867406.1:4789-7462 GCF_001698545.2 Rhinopithecus bieti | reverse complement strand
TGCAATGGATGAAAGTTTTAAATTCAAATAGATTTACAATTATTTGCATGTAGAGGTTAAATTTGATTTTAACCTTTGGTATGATTATATTGGTTGAAGCTGTAGTTCAGAATAACAACCAGTTGCTTGTTCATTTTACAGTCAAATCTATTTCATGGACACTTTGTACATACAATTATACCATTTCAAAAATGAAAACCATTCATCATACAGTGTCAATAGTGTACCAATATCTTAAAATCTTTTTAAAGAAATCCAAAAGCTCTGAGAAGTCTTCGTATAGTATAGATCCCTAAAGATAATTGGTTTGTGGAATATCAAAATTGAACATATCAGCTGATCATTCAGATTTTAGAGTAAAATGGCCAATTAGATTTTCATTTACCTAGTTTGAAGACCTTTTTTTATTTTCTTATTAGTATTCACATTTTGCAGAACAACAACAGCAGCAACAACGAAAGACACTTGGTAGAGATTATTTTGTATTTGCTATCTCAAAGAAAAAGGGCCTAAAAATGGGAACAAATGGTAGATTAGACACCATGCTAACCACTTTCCTCACAACTAGACTTTTATCTTAGAATACAGCAGAATAGTCCCTTAATCTAAGTGAAACTTTCATGCATTATCAGTTTAGGAAAACTTTCATAGTTCACATTTCTTTATGTGCAGCTCAGAAACTGTATCAAATTAAAACAAATGACATTAAAAGCAACCATTGCAATAAGTGCAAATGTTTAAATTGTGCTTGTTAGAAGACATGGTGTGGTTCTAGCAGGGTTAGGAAAACAACTGAAAGTTTTCACTTCAGCTTTGGAATTAACGTCTTAATTGTACCATTGAGATTCAGAAGTCATCACCTTCCCAATGAAACTGAAATAGTCTTTTCTAAGCTCTCACACTTACAGGAACAGCAAAGCTTGTTTAGTGGTAATAATTTGAGGATCTCAGTGAGATAAAGGGCCAATTGGATTAAAATGTTTTTGTAAGTGCTAAATGAACTTGAGTGTCTGCCAAAATTGCCTTGGATTTCATTACTCTTAACATTACTTAATAATGTTAATCTAGTGCCCATGTGGGTATGAACCCTACTCTTGCTACCAGTTTTCTGTATTGGTCTGTTCTTGCATTACTATAAAGAACTACCTGAGACTGGGTAATTTATAAAGAAAAAAGGTTTAACTTACTCACAGTTCTACAGGCTGTATAGGAAGCATGGCTAGGGAGGCCTCAGGAAACTTACAATCATGGCAGAAGGCGAAGAGGAAGGAGTCACGTCTTACGTGGCCAAAGCAGGAGGAAAGGGGAGCAGGGGCAGGTGCCAGACACTTTTAAACAACCAGAACTCAGGAGAACTCACTAATTATCACAAGAATAGCAAGGGGAAAATCCACCCCCATGATCCAGTCACCTTCCTCCAGGCCCCTCCTTGAACTCTGGGGATTAAAACTGGACATGAAATTTGGGTAGGTACACGAATCCAAACCTTATCACTTAAGCATAGACTGTTTCCATGTACCTAATGGGGCACATATAGCAGCCAAAATACGCTATATCTCTTTAGAATTTTTTATTGAGAGGGAAAATCCAAAATATACAAAAAAGAAAAGAAATATAAGAATCAAGACAAAACAAACACAAAGCAAAACATCTTCATACTCCATTATCAAAGAATAAAGAAGAAAACTTACTCTATGGTAAGTAGAAATATCAGTTCTATGAACACAATCTGTTCATGTTCTAAGACAATGAGAAACAATTGAGTTAATTTTAATGGCATTAAAATAAAAAATCATATGTAATGAAATACATGTAAAAAATCAGACTATCTCAGACTCATAACTGGAAAAAATATGAAATAATTTCTTGGCCTAATCTAGCAAATACTAGAATTGTTCAAAATATTAAACAAAATAATGGTGTCAGAGTATTCCAATTCAGTTTCATAACTTTAAGTCAGTTATATTTCCAGGTTCAGAATCAATTTGAGTAGATCTTAGAACGAGTTTAGTTTTAATTACAGGAAAATATTGCATAACTTGATGAAATTTTCATCATAAATCACATACTTGAAGAAAAGAGTTTAAAGAGATGGCAGTGAAAGTTGAGCAATATTAGCCAGAAGACAATACCATATAATATATATTAAATGTCTAAGTACTTACAATTGCTGATAATATGATAGGATCACAAAAGAATTAGTAAGAACATTAAAGGAACTGGATTGATTATATTCATTAGGAAAAAAATTACAATTCTGAGTTACAATTAGGTTCCAGGATAAGGATTGACAACTCAAATAAGCATTATGATTCAGAGAAATGGAAGACGCTTTGAGAACATGATATCCAGTATTTCCTTTAAAATATCATAACACTTTATATATTATTTATATCCTATACCAACGATAGCAACTATTAGATTGATGCAAAAATAATTGCCGGTTTTCACATTAATAGATCACCCAAGAACATGCTTTGGTTTTAACTGAAACTACTAAGTTTTTGAAACAGGTAAACTAAAAATCAAAGCAGATTTATCATGAAATTTAACACAAAAACTAAAGAAAATACTAGAAATAGCACTTTGCAGTAACTACTAAAGGCAATATCACTAATATCACAGATTTTACTATGTAAATAATTACATTATCACTTTTAAATTGCTCTCATT
>NW_016867406.1:0-1277 GCF_001698545.2 Rhinopithecus bieti | reverse complement strand
TTTTAGAGTAAATTATTTTAAGAAATAATTTGAATGTCTTTAATTTTCAGAGAAAATTTTAGGTGTAGGTTTTTAATTGCATAGCTATTTTGAAACTACTATATACATAAATTTTAAAATTTTATTAATGTGGTGAAAAAATTCAGTGAGGAAGAATCTCCTTGATTCAGAAGCTACTGAAGACAAACAAGTAAAGTTGGAAATTGTTAAAGGACTAAAAGGGCAGAAAAATTGTCAATATCATTTTCTTATCTAGATGTAGCTGACTTGATAAACTGATTATTAAAAGTAGCAAGTTCACAATAACTGAAAAACCCAAGTTCATTTCGAACCAAAGATTATGGTTAAAATGCCAATGCCAAATTTACCAAAATAATTACGTTTTGCATACTGGATAATAATTATGTATATAGCTGATACAAATTAATCCTTAGTTATCTATATCTTAGATGTCTGCATCTGTGCCCCTGTGAAGCAGGAGGTAGTCTAATTACCTCCATGTTATGAATATAGAAATTGAGACTTGCCTAAATGTACAAAAACAGTAAATGGCCACTTCAGGGATCACACTCACATCTTTTCACTTAATAGTCCAGGTTTTAACCAGAATGCGAAATATAAATTTATTTTGTTTGTATTTTGAAATATCATTTAACTATATTAATAATTACTATGCACATAAACTTTTCAATTTCTCTTTAGATAAATGTTTTATATTATATCCTTTTCTTAGCTTTATTAACTGTGTTAGGAGTGTAGAACACCATGCCTTGAGGAAACATAAAAGTACATCAGTTAAACTGAATATTAAGGTTTTTCTTCTTTCTGCTGGACAGCTTAATTGTAGGAGAAATATTCTATTTATAAAATCGCCTGTCATTAACAATTCAGTTACAGCCTAGTGAATGTGAACACACACACTTTAAGTGTCTAATTTAAAACTAGATTTTCTCCTTTGATAATTCTACTTTTGTTGTAGGTTATATAACGAGTTTAAGCAAATTAAAATTATAGATGGCTTGTGATCTTTCTCATCAAAGATGATTGCATTTTTACTTCACTTGTATTAGAAATTTGACAGATTTGATCTAGAGGCATGTACAGCTCTGATTTTTAATGGATTTGCTTGGACAA
Organism: Rhinopithecus bieti; assembly: GCF_001698545.2. NCBI lineage: Eukaryota > Metazoa > Chordata > Mammalia > Primates > Cercopithecidae > Rhinopithecus > Rhinopithecus bieti. The sequence goes on along the minus strand of NW_016867406.1, from coordinate 143 downwards.
TCCCAAGTTAAAATAAGAGCTTTCAATTCTAGTCTCTGTTAAGAAATCCTGATTCATAATACTGAGATAAATACTGGAGGGATAAAATGTCTCTCAGCGTTAAATAACTAAGTAACATTTGTTTGAACTATAAAGGGAGAATT
>NW_016867405.1:0-1801 GCF_001698545.2 Rhinopithecus bieti | reverse complement strand
TTTTTTTGACAGAGTCGTGCTGTGTCGCCCAGGCTGGAGTACAGCGGCGTGATCTTGGCTCACTGCAAGCTTCGCTCCCTGGGTTCACGCCATTCTCCTGCCTCAGCCTCCCAAGTAGCTGGGACTACAGGCGCCCGCTACCACGCCCGGCTAATTTTTTGTGTTTTTAGTAGAGATGGGGTTTCACCGTGTTAGCCAGGCTGGTCTTGATCTCCTGACCTCATGATCTACCTGCCTCGGCCTCCCAAAGTGCTGGGATTACAGGCTTGAGCCACCGTGCCTGGCCTGAAACCGCAGTAGTTTGTAACATGGTTCCCAGTGGAAGCTGATGAGAAGGATGCTTTTTTCAGTATTCTCCATACAAATATACAATAAGAGAGATCTGTAGTCATCTTTGTAGTGATCTGTAACCCAGGGAGATATTTTATGCGGAAGAGTAGTTTTTTTTTTTTTTTTTTTTAGAGAGTCTGTCACCCAGGCTGGAGTGCAATGGCATGGTCTTGGCTCACTGCAACCTCTGCCTCCAGGGTTCAAGTGATTTTCCTGCCTCAGCCTCTCAAGTAGCTGGAATTATAGGCACGCACCACTACACCTGGCTAACTTTTTTATTTTTAGGAAAGACGGGGTTTCACCATGTTGGCCAGGCTGGTCTTGAACTCCTGACTTCAGGTGATCCACCCGCATCAGCCTCCCAAAGTGCTAGGATTACAGGCATGAGCCACCATGCCCAGTCAAGAGTAGATATTTTTTATGTCAAAATCTCCGGGTGTACAGTTTATTTATCCAATTCATTTATTCCTTTTCTCTGAAGAAAACTGAGGATTTTTTTCACAAAGGCTCTTAAAAATATGCAAATGGTTTACATAAAAACATGTACCATATAGGGTAGTAAATTTTGAAAATATAAAATCGAAAGCAAAGCAAAAGGATAAAGCAAATGTGCCAACAGTAAAAGGAAACATAATTACTTAACTGAACTGAAAGTTTGACTTGGCTCTTTCTGGTAAGGAATTTAAGCCAGAGACATTGTAAGTCACACAATTCTTACTACCAATGACAAAAACATTTTATTTCCTTCAGAAGAGATGAAGTCACCATAATACATTTCTAAAATTTATATGAAGAGACAACCATTCATTTCAGCAAATACATTTTAAAAATTCAACTGGCCATCTGAGAAATTGGTTGGCTTCTTATAACTAAATTACACAACTGTCCTATCAATCAGTATGCACTGCTGTCTTTGTATCCTGGTGGGGACATCTGACTTCAGGCTCAGGGGTGTCTCATAGAAGGAGATCTGAGAGGGGACTTGGGCTGTTGTATGCCAGGGCATATATGGAACCAGTAAACTGTGGTGTAAAATTTCACAATGAAAACGCTGTTCTTCTATGGCCCAGAAAGAAATTGAATTTTAAGATAGTACACAAAGGTTAAGAATGAGAGTGTAGGGCCGGGCGCGGTGGCTCAAGCCTGTAATCCCAGCACTTTGGGAGGCCGAGACGGGCGGATCACGAGGTCAGGAGATCGAGACCATCCTGGCTAACACGGTGAAATCCCGTCTCTACTAAAAAATACAAAAGCTAGCCGGGCGAGGTGGTGGGCACCTGTAGTCCCAGCTACTCAGGAGGCTGAGGCAGGAGAATGGCATAAACCCGGGAGGCGGAGCTTGCAGTGAGCTGAGATCCGGCCACTGCACTCCAGCCCGGGCGACAGAGCTCGAGACTCTGTCTCAATAAAAAAATAAAAAATAAAATAAATAAAAAAAAATAAAAAAATAAAAAAGAATGAGTGTAGTAAG
>NW_016867404.1:6454-9104 GCF_001698545.2 Rhinopithecus bieti | reverse complement strand
TATTTTATTACAGTAAAGGATTTATACAGTCAATTTATATATTATTGGTTGAAAATAAAGTATCTTGACTTTTAAATGAACACTTCTCATCTGTTGTACAAATTCCTATGAAACTTACAGGGAAAAGCAAAGGTGTCACTCCTATACTGTTCACATTTTAGTGGTACATCGTAAATAATGGGAGAAAATGATTATTGACCTGGCTTTGAAATCGGATGCAACCAATCATTCATTGAATATGTAAAGCCTAGTGATGTGCTGCTTTTGATTTCTTAGTTAATTAGATATTACCAAAAAAGGTAAGATTACATAAGAACAAAACTATTTACCATACCACCAAGTTTAGGTTTTCATATCGTTTCAAAACTTAGAATAGAGCGATTTATATAATAGATATAAAATAACAATCATTCCCTTCTATCCTCCAGTCACTCCTGTCACAAGTGTTTTGATTTCAGTGACTTGCCAAAATGTATACATTGGTATAAGCTCTATTTTAGATACATTTTTTCTGTCACAAGTAAAAATCACTGAGGCATAGAAATTTTTCATTTATTCACTGATTTGAAAATAATAATACGTAGTGATTTAGCGGCATGTCAAAGGAGTATACAGTGCAGTTGCTTTCCAAGCTATAATTGCATGCAGTGCTTCAGTGTGAAGCAATTTGCTTTTAAACATGAGAGAGCATATGGCTCAAGGAGAGAGAGTTCATGTTAGAAGGTATTATCTCCATTTGTCATTCTGGAATCTCTCCAAAACCTTCTCTATATCCTCTAAAAAAGCAAGATATTGATCATAAAGCTACCATAGACCAATGTGTTTACATCTACAGGATCACCTCAAAATTCATTGGAAAATAAGAAATATAAAGCTTTTATGGTATCAGGTGGTTGTAAAACAACAAAAGAACATTTTGGTTCAGTGGAGCTGGAACACTTCCTCAAATGCCTGAGTCACAAATAGGCTGCTCCTATTAAAAGTCTCCCAAACAAAATTTGTTCAGAGGTGAATTTTTCAACCCAGTGGTCCTATTGTCTTGTGGCCTGAAGTATTGTGGAATCCTAGAGGATGATCAAGGTTAACTGTAGGATATACATAACCATCCATTCCTATGGTATCAAGTGGGCTTACTATAGTGTAGAGTAATTCCAGAAAGCCACTTATCTTACAGTCATGAAAGTTTAGACGAAAGAGGAAAGCACTGACTTCGTAGATAAAAATAAAAATTGTATTAAAGCATATTATGCTTTAATGCCCTCCAAATGATTGGTATTGCTTTTCTTTGTAGCCCAGTAAAATTTGAAATTATCACATAGATGTGTCCTAGGAAATGAGGAGCAGATTGGGGATAGTAAATATTTTTCTGTAAACTTTCTAGAACAATTTGTTAACTCTCTAACCAAGCTGCAGCAGCATATATTCTCTCAGCTTGGGTCCAGGTAATACATAAATATCTACTTGACTCAAGTAATACATTATACATGCTGCTATATTATATGGAAATTATCAGACTGCCTGGATGATCTAGTTTTTACATTTTCTATCACTTGTTAAGGTATATTGGTGGCATTATCTAAAACAAACTAAAAGAAGTGAACCAGTTACCCAATGCATTTTTTACATGAAAATGGCAAAATGCTTTTCAATTGCAATATTGATAGAATTTATAGTTTGGTGGTGAATAGAAAGCCTAAAACATTTGCAGTGAAGACAGAGGGTTCCATAATAAAAAAGCACAGGGATGAAATGTTAAGCAATACAACTGGCAAAAAGAATTTGATCTTCTGTTTAGAGTTATATCACAATGAATTTGTTCACAGTTGTTGATATATTCCAGGTATATGCTAAAGGAAATTAATTATGTGGGAATATGATGACAAACCTTAGGCACTCTCTATGTAACTAAAAGTACCCTTGCCCTAGAATTTTTCACTTGTGATTTAATCTTAAACAACTGGTTTTAAAATTGCATATGAACTCGTCTATCAAATGTTGTCTCATTTTGGACCTTATCATTTTTGTCACATTGTAGATGGGAACAAAACTCTATTTGAAGTCTTTTGTTTGAGTTGTGTCCTGTTAATAGATAGCTTCTTACTCTAAAGAGAGGTATTTTCTTCATCATTAATAAGAAATGCCACAGTTTATACAATCGATGACTATTTAGGAAATACTTGACCTTTGTTATGATCACTATTATGTATCTCCAAAGGTCTCCCTTAAGGTGTCAAAGAAATTAGCATTAAATTGACTAACATGCTTTCTTTTTCAGCTTATATGGCATGACCTTTAAAACAGTGTTTGTTTTAAAATCAATTACTATTTATTTCATTTATTCAAAATATGCACTGAATGTTTTGTATTTGTCAAGTGCTATCCTAAATCCTTCCACATACATCATTTCCTAATTCTCACAAAATCCCTTTTTAAGAAGAAACCGAGACTTAGAGAGGTTCTATAACCTAATTAAGGTCATGTATCTAGAAAGGCAAAACAGTTATATGAACCTATTTGAATGTTTGAGTTTTTGTCACTATTTTCTACTATACTCCAAATTATAAAAATCTTTCCCAACTGAAATACAATATTTTCAATGTACTGTTACTTATGAAGAAGTAACAGTAATATAGGAGCCTCTATACCAGGG
>NW_016867404.1:0-4750 GCF_001698545.2 Rhinopithecus bieti | reverse complement strand
ATAATATTTATTAAATATTGGAACAATAAATGAACTGTTCATAATTATTTTTTTCCACCGAGGCTTCCTTTCCAAATGGCATGGCTCAGCTCTGACTCTTGTGTCGGCAGAGCCGTCATGCTTTCCAAAGTGCTCTGCCAACTTGTTGGTGTTTACATGTGCTTTTATTTCTTTGAGACTTGTAGAATAGCAATTAGGCAATTCCAGGTGGTGTGGTTACCAAAAGATAATCACATTTTGGAGCCACTAGATTCTTTACACACACTGAGGCATTGTGATTCTCAGGGGTATGATTATTTTATTCTTGCTCTTCTTCATGCCGTGTCAATATCCCCTTCTGTTTTCATAATACTAAGTTACAGATTCATTAATCTCTTTCTCCAATTATGTTCATTCAACCATATAATCATTCTAAGAGGAGTATCAGAAAGCAACTACAAAACCCAACACAACATTGCACTGGACCAACGTGCTGGGTTTATTCAACATTTAATTGCAGTATGTGTTATAGTTTCCAGTAATTAATTGTTTTTGGAAAACTAACAGGGAAATTTGTAGACATACAGAATCTAGAGAGATCATATTCTGGAAGGCAGTAGGCAAATCTCATTTTTCTCCATATTTTCAACTCATCCTATTCCATGCATCCCCTTACATTTAATACAGAGCATGGGCTAGGGGAGGTATACAGTAATTGTTTTATATTGCAAGTGTGTGCAATCCGCTAATGTAATACGGCAATGCCTGAAATAGTAACTCTTAAGCTTAAATGTCAATTCTATTCAGAAATATTTTCAAATGAGTCTCCTTTTTAATGAGTGCTTCCTAAACAATATTTCATGATACCATGGCATACCGTGAAATATTAATGGATAGACTATAAAAAAGAAAGCCCCATGCTTACTCAAGTAACCTATGCAGAAATGTAGCAACCTGAAATGAGTGGTTATAAACAGCATAATACTGGATCTCATTGAATTCTGAAGCAAGGAAATGTGGTAGTTAGTGTCTCCAGACTGAATTTTCTGCAGTCAGTGCTTTCTTCTCACTCAGGTTTCTAGAACTCTCATGCTACATGTCTCTTTTCTGTGTTCTCACAGCACTTTGTGCCTGTTTTTCTATCAGGGCATTTATCACACAATAGGACACTGATTCACTTTTTCTTCTTTCCACTATATTGTATCCCTGGCACCTAGCCCAGTGGGTGATACAAAGAAATGTTACAGTGGAGTTTCTCAAGGAATGTTTGTTAATGAATGAATGAATGAATGAAAGTAGCCTTTTAGTTAGGTCATCAGCAAGGGCATGATATAAGATATTTTTTATTAAAGTAGTTTGTTAATTCTGTTTCTAAAATCATGACATATTACGTGAACAACTTCTTATACCTAAGTTTCATTTGCTAAAAGTACCTTGAGAATTGTGTTTGAGTGGAGTAACAGTGTGGAGTAGGTATAGTATGCCTCCTTGTGAAAGAGTTTGTAGCCATAAACGGAATGGAGTTGAAGCCTTTCCTGGAAGTAAAAGACAGGTACAGAAGTGGAGAAATATGACTGATTTGAAAACTGGAGGAAAGGCAGAGTCCACTCTTCTCCTGATGGACATGAAGATGTATCAGATTCAATTTACTCATTAGGTTAGAAGGAAGCCTTGCAAGGCAGTGCTTTGAAATTAGTATTCTCACTCACTTGTGTTAATTAATTTCTCCAAATTATCACTTTTTTATTCTCCTTGTAATGAAATAATAAGCATTTGGAGACCAACTGAGCTGAAAAATAGAGAGATCACAAGCTTAGTTGCAGTGACACCTTTTGCCTCTCCATAAAAGTGAAACTGGCTGACAAAATGGAAGCCTGGGACATCAGGGACTGGAGACTAAACAGCACAGCAAGTATGTAGACAAGACGGCTGCTTTTGGTAATTAAAGATGGCCTGGTTAATACCGGGAGGTAACAAAGATGGCAAGCTTAGTTATTTTATGTTTGCCTAAAATATTAAAAACGCTCAATATTTTTTCCCTGTAATCTCATAGGCTATCAATACTTTCTTGACAAATGCGGTCATGTCTTTAGGCCTAAGTTTAGCTTTAAAATCAGATAGAAACATGGTTCTTTTATTTACCAGTCTGTTTCCTGGAATGGTCCCTAATTTTAAATCTCTAACCCTTGCATTTCTGTTCCCCTTGTGAGAGCTCAATTCTCACTGTTGTCAGTGGAAGCTGTTGCTCTGTATGGTGCAACAAGCCTGATGAATGGCTTTAATTTGCTAGTCCCAGACTGCCTTTACAATTGCTTAGGTCCTGGAGAGAGCTGGCCACCCTAGGCAGCAATCACTACCTCTGTTTCGACACCCGTCTCAACAGCCTAAGGGTATGAGGATTGGTGCCAAAGAGAAGATATAGAAATAGATATTTCTTATGATTTTTTCAATACTGGGGCTAGCAGAGTGGGAGAAAATGTCTAGAGGCAGTTGAATCACATAACTAACCACAGTCTGCTATTTGCCACCATTTTCAGCCATGATGAAATAGAGGCTGTCTTCTCATCATGAGAGTGGCATCAGACAGAAAATGTAGACAACTCTTCTCAAATTTAAGGTTAGGACAAAAGTTAATTTGGATACATAGAGTGGGGTATTTCCTTCAAAAAATGTTTCTATGCTATATAATTTATTTACTATCTCGTCTTATTTAAATTCTTCCTCTTCATTCCTATTGTGACTTACATGTTTTGTGTTAATAATTGCTATATACACACTTATTGGACCCTTATACACTTGTAAGAAAATAACCACTGGCTATAACCAGTGTAATACTGGGCAGAACCCTTATTCTTTCTAAGCTTTGATTTCTGTATTTGCCAAGTGATTGGATTAGTTAAGAGTGATAGCCTACTCTTTAAGATGAGTTTATCGAACTAACTCCTTGTTGTGTAATTGTGTAATATAACTTAGCTTTTAAGGAGATGAGAGATTTATTATTTAACTGGGGTGTGGAAATTGAGGGTTATTAATGACTAAACCAGGACATTGTTTATTATTAATGTGATCATCATAACCAGGTTATGTGGAGAACTTCATAGTTTATGAACAATGTTCACATCTATTATTTCAGTGAATCATCATAAGAACACAATGAGAAAATTTGATCAGGGATTAATATTATCTTCATTTTACAGCACAACACAGTGATGAAAAGATAAATCACAGGATTTGGAATCAATATTTAGAGGATTTTAGTCCCTTTACTGTTTCTAGCAATTACACTGTGCTTTACTAAGGGACTAACTTATATATGTGGGTATATTTGTACTAGGAAGAATCTGGACAAAGAACAAATTGGAGAATTCAGAGAGCTATTTCAGGATTTTCTACCAGACCTTCTCTGGTTCAAAGTAGTTGACATTGCACAACTTCGGGCTCAGCATTGCCCCAAACTCTTCAACATACCTGACTACAGGACAGGGAACTTTCAGTAGCTACAGTCCAACATTTTGTGCCTATCATGTTGCCTTTACTATTGTGCTAGACTTGGCCTCATGCCACAGTTATAATTGGGTCTTGTTTCTGGAACTCAGCCACTCCTATTAATCTCATTTTGATTATCAGATCCTTGTCCTCTTATACTTAAGTTCCTGTTCTATAATGTTTCAAGTACTTCCTAGACCCTCTAGGACAGGAGTCAGCCTAATTTTATGAATAACCAGTTTTGGATCACATCTATGCCCACTGTTTTGTGTATTTTCTCTGGCTGCTTTTGTGCCATGAATTCAGAGTTGAGTAGTTGGACATAGACTATATGGCCTGGAAAACCTAAAAGATTTGTTGTCTGGTCTTTTACAGAGAGTTTGCTAACCCCTGTACTAGGACCATACTTATACTTGCTTAAGACTTCTGACATTGAAGTCTCATCTTGAACCAAGCACAATGGCTAGCATTCTATAGCTTGAAAAGAGATTTCATGTGTATCTGTATGCTGCCTTGCCTGCCATAACTAATATGTATTATTTATCCCTGTATTTCAACTACCTCCATTTGACCTTGCTTTATCAAATAATGCTGGTGTCCCTCTTCTTGGGCTCACTGCTTTCCTGGGAGAGTATCTGTATTTTCCCCACTGTCTGTATTTTAATTACTCTTTAAATAAGTTATTCTTGTAGAGTTAGAGTCCCATGCCCTGCATCTTTGTCTATTATATCCCCTCAGATCTTCACTATTCAATGTCCTGAATGTCTCATTGAATCCATTTCTAAGGCCTGTCTTCTCTTGTCTGCCCATTACAATTGATTTCAGCTATATTAAAATTTTCCTGAGCCACATGCCCTAGGAAAATCTTGTAGGAAACAGGACAGATTGAAGTTAATTTGGAAAAGTTCTTCCTAAGCTGTCACACTAGTGTCTTTCCAATAGATATATAGGACCAATATGTCAATTTCTTGGGACCACAGGAGATGTAGATTCACCTGTAACTCAATCCAGTTAAACGGTCAAATTTAAGAAATACAAAGAACCCTTGCAAGTGCTTACAGAAGTAGGTTATCCATAAGACACAATCATCACACTTTCCAAGGCTGAAGTGAAAGAAACAATGTTAAAGATAGCTAGAGAGATAGAGTAGGTAAACTACAAAGCAAAGCCCATCAGGCTAACAGCGGACTGCTCAGCAGAAACCTTACAAGCTAGAAGAAATCGAGGGCCTACATTCAACATTCTTTTTTTATATATATAAAAGCGTGTTTATTTGTGCAGTGTT
>NW_016867403.1:0-2973 GCF_001698545.2 Rhinopithecus bieti | reverse complement strand
TATGCAGCTGGAAACCATCATTCTCAGCAAACTATCACAAGAACAGAAAACCAAATTCTGCGTGTTCTCACTCATAGGTGGGAATTGAACAATGAGAACACTTGGACACAAGAAGGGGATCATCACACACCGGGTCCTATTGTGGGGAGGGGCGGGGGGAAGGATAGCATTAGGAGATATACCTAATGTAAATGACGAGTTAATGGGTGCAGCTGACCAACATGGCACATGTATACCTATGTAACAAACCTGCACATTGTGCACATGTACCCTAGAACTTAAAGTATTAAAAAAAAAAAAATTACATTTTCCAATCTGTGAGTTAAGGACGTCTTACTATTTCTTCAGATATTTTTTACATTTTCAGTGTTTTTACATTTTTTGTGTACAATCTTTCTCTTGTTTTGATAATTTATTCTTAGTTATTTATTTTATTGATCCTACTGTAAATTATACTGTTTACTTAATTTTATTTTTGAATTATTTCTAGTGTATAGAAATGGAGGGCAACTGAATGTCTTCTGACTTTATATACATAATCTTGCTGATCTCATTCACTATTTGTAATAGGTTATTTTGTGCATTCCTATTTTCTATATATAAGGTCATATCACAAGCAAATATAGATAACTTGACTTCTTAATCACCAATCTACATGCCTACTTTTTCCCCTAAAAGCCCTGGGAAAAAATTTAGCAAATGTTGACAAAAAGTGGCAAAAGCAGACATTTATTTCATCAATGAGACCAATGAAAAGCTTTCAATCTGTCACAATTAGTATGATAATAGTTTCAGGTTTTTATAGACATACTGTATCAGGCTGAGGAAGGCCCCTTCAATTTCTATTTTATCGAGTGTTTTTTTCTTTTTTTTTTTCATGAAAGTTTGTTGGACTTGGTGAAATGCTTTTCTGTATTTATTGAGATAATCATGTAATTCAGTCCTTTAATCCATTAGTATGATATATTATATTGATGACTTTTAAGATACTGGATTAATCTTGAATTCTTGGGGTAAAGCCTCATGGAGTTAGTTGGGAAGTGTTCCCTTATGTTCCACATTTTGGAAGAGTTTGTGAAGGACTGTTGCTAATTCTCCTTTAAATGTTTGGAAGAATTTATCAGGAAAGCCACATGGGCCTTGAGTTTTATTTGTGGAATTTTAAAAATTATTATTTCAATATTTTATGTGCCTACATTTATTTATATTTTTAATTTCTTAAATGAGTTTTGTAGTTTACGTGTTTCTATGAATTTGTTCATTTTATCTTGATTATTTACTTTTTGTTAAATTGTAGTATTATTATATTGTCCTATTTATTATTCTAAGATCAAGTAATGTCCCGTTTCATTCCTGATTTTAATCATTTTAGTCTTTTTCTTGTTTTCCTTGGTCAGTATAGTTTAAGTTTTGTTAGTTTTGTTACTTTTGGTTTCACTGACTCTCTCATATTTTTCTATTCTCTATTTCATTTATTTCTCCTCTTATATTTATTTTTTTTCTCTTTATGTGGTACTTGGGTTTTGCTTTATCTTCCTTAATGTTTTTTAGGGTGGAATGTTAAGTTATTGATTTGGGGTCATCTTTTTTAAATACTGGCATTGAAAGCCTTAATTTTATTTTGAGCATTGCTTTAGTTTCATCCCATATGATTGGGTGTGTATTTTGTTTTCATCAATCTCAAAATTTTATAATATCCCCAGTGATTTCTTCTTTAACCCATTGGCTATTTGGAATGCACTGTTTAATTTTATGTATTCGTGAAATTCACAAATTTCCTTCTGTTATTGACTTCTAATTTCATTTCATTTTAGTCAGAGGCTTGCATAAAGGCCTTATACACATTTTATCCTGGGGAATGTGCCATGTGCCCTGGAGAAAATCTGGGAGAAGAATCTGGGATTCTTTCTACTGTTGGGTGGAGTGTTCTTTATTTGTTAGGCAGATTGTTTAGTGTTGTTTACATCATGTATTTCCTTGTTGATATTCTGCCGTGTTGTTCTACTTATTAAAAGTGGGATTTGGCATTTTAAAACAATTATTGTGGTTTTTTTTTTTTCTCTCTTCTTGTTTAGTGAATTCCCCTGATTCATTATGACATTAATTATTCATTGTCATATGTGGTCACTGGAATTTAATTCAACTAGTACATTGTTCAGATAATGTTTACACAGAGGGTTCCTTGAGTGCCTTAAAGGTGTATGTCTCCTGGCGTTTGCCAAAGTGGGGTGTGTGTGTGTGTGTGTGTGTGTGTGTGTGTGTGTGTGTGTGTAGGTATGCACGCTTTCCTGGCTCATCTTTAACACTCCAGCAGTTTTAATTTCCTTACCTTTCATTCCCTGCTGTGTAGACCCTTAATAATAGCCACAGGTGAGATTCTCCTCATTCTCAGGTATTTGTCATGCCCCAGCCCTGCACACAAACATGGCCTTCTAGATTGTCAAGAAACTGTCTGATTCTTTTAAGTCCTCATATGTCCATAGTTTTTTCCAAATTTTCTTTTAAATGTTTTGTTTGCCTCTGATTTTTTAGATGCCTGTCCGGGAGATAGGGCTGTTCACACTAAATAAGCTCTGAGTTAGGTAAACTAAACACAGTCCTGTGACTGGAGAATTTCCAGGAAACTTCCAGATAGACTAAATAGCGACAATTTATTAGCTATAGTGCTATTTGAGTAGTTCCAACTGTTATGCCCCTTCAGTGATAGCTACAGTGCTCATTTTATGATTACTCTGCTTTTGAGGCTGTTGGTTTCAAGACTACCAGGGAACTGGTTGAGGAAAGGTGGAAAACAGCATGGGGCAAGTAGCATATCATAAAACTTGCTGTTGTTACCAAGATTCAACACTTTTAAAAAAACAATATCCCCAGATTGTTACAAACATTTGAGTAATTTCCAGAGTTTTAAAAAATGAAGATTTACATACATTGTTTGCCAGTGTTCTTAATGCTTTGATAGAAAATTTCTGGAGG
>NW_016867400.1:0-1795 GCF_001698545.2 Rhinopithecus bieti | reverse complement strand
ATTATAAGGAGATACACTAGGAAACAGAAGCTTAGCATGTTTTACATATCAGTTATAAAATGGAAAGCATTTTATGCATGCTTTTGTTAATTTTTTTTATTCACATTCTTTAATTTACTGATTCTCAACTATGTAGCAGAATCCGTGATCAGTACTAAGTATACAACTTTTATCAAGATAGTCTTTGACTTCAAGAAAGTCCTGTTACTGGAGAAGAACTTAAAGCAAATTGCAATGCAATGTTAGAAATATACACCAGTAATTTTTGCAAGATCCTGGAGAAACTGCCAGAAGGAGGAAAAGCTGCAAGAACCAAGAAAATGTTTCACAGATATTATAATTTAGATTCAGATCTTGAAAAATGAGAAGAGATTACCATCAAATGATGATTAAGAGGTTGCATATGGCTAAGAACAAGAAGGGGTTCGCATGACAGTCCATAAACATGGCAAAATATGCAAGAGCTGTCTTGTCACTGAAATGTAAAATGCACAGAACTGCTAAGCAATAAATCCTAAGAATGTGGGCTTGACTTCTACAGATACTGGATTCTTAAAATATTTTAAGTGAGAGTTACAAAGTCAATTTTGTGTTTTAGAACATCATTTGGCACCACTATGGAGGAATTATGAGCAGAAAACGTATGTGATATTGAAGACGTGGAAACAAGTACCCTAATAAGGATGTTGAACAAGAAAGGACATTTTGGTATACTTCCCCAGTCCACCTGGGTGTTTGGAATATGGTTTTACCATTAATCAAGCTAGGATTAAAAAACAAAAGGACAGCACTTTGGGAGGCCGAGGTAGGTGGATCACGAGGCCAGGAGATCCAGACCATCCTGGCTAACACAGTGAAACCTCGTGTCTACTAAAAAATACAAACGACTAGCTGGGCGGCGGTGGCGGTCGCCTGTAGTCTCAGCTGCTTTGGAGGCTGAGGAGGGAGAATGAGGTGAACCCGGGAGGTGGAGCTTGCAGTGAGCCGAGATTGCGCCACTCCACTCCAGCCTGGGCGACAGAGCGAGACTCCATCTCAAAAAAAAAAAAAAAAAAAAAAAAAAAAAAAAAAGGAGAACACTTTCAAAAAAGGCTTTGAAATATGGATCCTTATCGATATTTATTAATTATCTCACATACATCATGTGTGCAAGAATACAGTGGCATATAAGGAATATATCTTCAATTTTTTTGGCCTGAAACATAAGCAACTCACATAATTAAAAATAGAAAATGTAAGAATAGATGTGGTAGATTAAACATAAGTGTTACAGGCAGTAAACCCTAAATATGTTCAGAGAATGAAGATATCTGCATATGCCTTCAGAGGTGAGAAATTAGTAAAGATATTGTATAAATAAGTAGAAGAAAAGATGTTTGAGCAGACAAATAGGGTCAGATGACAGGAGTACTGAATACTGGGCAAAAGCACTGTCCAGGAAAATAATTACAGCTTTTCGCACAGGTGAGCTATCAATGGTTTTGATAAAATTACTCCAGCAGTGTATAGGTTGTGTTTTGTCACGTTGAGTGGAGACAAAGACACCATTTAGATTATTAAAATAACACAAATAAGAGATGTAGTATATGTTGAAATAGGTTGACATTTCTTCTTTTGAGAGATAATAAGTTTTTTGGGATTCAAAGGAACCCTTTTTAATGGAATAAAAGAAATGCCAATTAATATTTTTTCCAGTATTATTACTCCATCCCTTCCCCAAAATAATTTATTTTCTTTTGATTTGGAGGAGCAAACTCCTTTCCATTTGTATTTAAGGAGGAATGAGAAGAGTTAT
>NW_016867399.1:5490-6930 GCF_001698545.2 Rhinopithecus bieti | reverse complement strand
CAACTTCATATCAAATAAATGGAAATTTAAAATGAAATCACTTGGCCAGGTGCAGTGGCTCACCCAGCACTTTAGAGGGCTGAGGTGGAAAAATTGCTTGAGCTCAGGAGTTCAAGATCAGCCTAGGCAATATAGTGAGACCTCATCTCCTCAAAAAAATTAAAAGTTAGGCTTTTTCTTCCCGGTTCCTAGCAGAGTAAGGAAAAGCTTTGTTGAGAGGGCAGGGTGAAAAACACTTTTTTAAAATTAGCTGGGCATGGTGGTGCACATCTGTAGTTCCAGCTACTCGGGAAGCTGAGGTAAGGGGATTGTTTGAGTCCAGGAGGTAAAGTCTACAGTAAGTGACTTACCTCCTGGATTACCTGTGATTGCACAACTGCACTCCAGCCTAGGTGACAAAGTAAGACCCTGTCTCAAGAAATAAAAATAAGGCGGTGGTTCACACCTGTAATCTCAGTACTTTGGGTGTGCAAGGTGGACGGATCATCTGAGGTCAGGAGTTGGAGACCAGCCTGGCTGACATGGTGAAACCCCATCTCTACTAAAAATACAAAAATTAGCCGGGCTTGGTGGCAGGTGCCTGTAATCCCAGCTACTCAGGAGGCTGAGGCCGGAAAATTGCTTGAACCCGGGAGGCGGAGGTTGCAGTGAACCGAGTTGTGCCACTGCACTCCAGCCTGGGTGACACAGCGAGACTCCATCTCAAAACATTAATAAATAAAAATAAATAAATAAAATGAGATCACCTGTCTTCTCTTTTTAGCAGCAGGGTCTCACTCTCACTCTGACATCCAGGCTGGAGTGTAGTGGCATGATTTAGCTGACTGCAACCTCGAACACCAGGGCTCAAGTGATCTTCCTGCCTCAGCCCCTCAAGTAGCACTATAGGGGCATGCTGCCAGACCCAGCTAATTTTTTAAATTTTTTGGTAAAAAATTAGCCAGGGCCGGGCACAGTGGCTCACGCCTATAATCCCAGCACTTTGGGAGGATGAGGCAGGGTGGATCACCTGAGGTCAGAATTTTAAGACCAGTCTGGCCAACATGGTGAAACTCCCTCTCTACTAAAAGTACAAAATTAGCTGGGCATGGTGGCTCATGCCTGTAATCCCAACTACTTAGGAGGCTGAGGAAGGAGAATCGCTTGACCCAGGAGGCAGAGGTTGCAGTGAACTGCGACTGCACCACTGCACTCCAGCCTGAGTCACAGAGCGTGACTCCATCTCAAAAAAAAAAAAAAAAAAAAAAAAAAATAAACAACGCCGGGTAGCTGGCGCCTGTAATCTCAGCTACTCAGGAGGCTGAGGCAGGATAATGGCTTGAACCTGGGGGCAGAGGTTGCAGTGAACTGAGATTATGATACTGCATTCTAGCCTGGGCGACAGAGCGAGACTTCGTCTCAAAAAAAAAAAACAACTTTTTTTAGTAGAGGCCAGGCAGG
>NW_016867399.1:0-910 GCF_001698545.2 Rhinopithecus bieti | reverse complement strand
AAAAAAAAAAAAAAAAAAAAATTTGGTTTTTTAGTTACATTTGCGGAAGGTTTAAGTGTCGTATTCCACATTTTTTCACCATATCATCTAACCTGACTACCTTGCATATATTTCATAAGCACATCGTAAAGAAATTGTACACTTGAATGAGTCTGGGAAGAAACGTAAGCTTAGCACACACCCCCTTCTTCCAACTCAATACGCTTCAGAGGAAGCAACCTTAGTGTTTTTTTCTTCTCAAGAATCGCTCTCTCCCGCCCCCCCAACCCTGCGCTTTATTTTAGAGTAGCAATCATTCATTATCCTACTCGTAGTTTCTCAGCGAAAAGAACCTTCCCAACTAATACTAGTTCACCAGGACTTCCCTTTCGCATCTCAGAGTGTCCGTGGGGAATTTCTCCGGAAAGAGGGAAAGGAGGCGGTGACGGTCTGGGACGCCACCATTCCCGCCACGCCATGTAGGACCCAGGTCCTGGCGCGCGGTCCCCGACCCGCCTCAGGCAGAGCCCGGGGATCTGTAAAGATCTGATCCCTTCTCCTCCCTCCACCCCCTAACCAGTGAAAAGAAAACTGGGCCCAGCCTCTGTGCTCTCATTCAACATACCCTCCTCCTGGCTGTACCCCATTTCTTCCCACTTCTTTCCCAATGTAGCCTGGTCCCTTTATCCAGTTCCGAGTCTCCGTAAACACCCTGCTCCCAACACACACACCCCTCCACGCTCCAGCCCGCGCCCCTTGAACCCCACTACACCCGGGTCCCTCCCCCTGGACCTCCCAGCAGCTCTAGCCCTCCCTGCGTGCCCTAGAGCAGACCGGCGCCGCGTCCCTGTACCCACAGGACCCAGGTCCTGCCCCACACGTCACACTCAGGTCCATTCCTCCCGCGACCTAACCTTCCCCGCGCCCCCCC
>NW_016867398.1:3834-7501 GCF_001698545.2 Rhinopithecus bieti | reverse complement strand
CCTAGGAAGAAAACAAGAGTCATATCATCTAGGTGATGGGCCTAAAGATATTTCATAATAACCCCAGTGAGCAGGGACCAGGAAGAAGAATTACATCACCTGTGTGCTGCGCCCAGTGAAAATCACTCTCCCTTTTGTGGGCATGACCCAGGCAGAAGAAGACAGTCATGTCACCTATGTCTTGAGCTCAGAGATACATCACAATCTCTCCTATGCTAAAAGCCCAGGTAAAAGAGTAAAGTTACATCAAATTGTTGATGGTCCCAGAGCAGAGATAAGTCACACTGCCTGCTGTGGGCAGGATTCAGGCAAGAGCTGGACATCACCTTGGTGCTGGGCTCAGCAATACATCACAATGCCTTTCAAGGGCAGGGCCAAAGCAGAAGAAAACATCACCTTGATGTTGAACTCAGTGATATGTCACAATCTCCCCTACAGGCAGAACCTAAAAGAATAGTCGTATCAGCTAGGTGCTGGACCTATGAATCAGTCAAAATCCCCTGGTGAACAGAGACCATGTAGGAAAAGACTTACATCACCTGAGTAATAGGTGCAGAGATATGTCACAATTCCCTCTGTAGGCAGAGCCCAGGCAAGAGAGTTACATGACCATAGTGTTGGATGCAGCAGTATACCACAATGGCATATCTGGGCAGGGCACAGGCAGAAGAGTCTCAAAACCTGGGTACTGGGTTTAGTGATACATCACAAACCCCACTGCAGACAGCACCAAGGCAGAAAATATAATTTCATCACCTAGCTGCTGGGTCCAGTGATATGTGACAATCACATCTGTGGGCTTGGGTCATGCAGGAGAGTGAAATCACCCAGGTGATGGGCAGAATGTTATGCCACAATTACACCTGCAAGAAAGTCCACAGATATGATTAACAGTCTCCCAAATGTCCTGGATTTAGGTATGACAGTCAACATCTGTATGTCAGGTAAAAGTATGTGAGTCACAGTCTCAATCGTAGACTGGACCCTTGCATGGGAGACTCAATCCCTCCTGCAAACTGTGTCCCCTTGGTGGGGTCACAGCCTCTAAAGTGTGTTTATCTTGGTCTTAAGAGTCATCAACACACCTGTGGACAGAATCCATGTATGAGAGTCAATTATTCAACTTGTGAGTTCTTCTGGGTGTGAGGTTTAGAACCTCAACTGAGGGCTGTCATGTGGAAGGACAACAGTTTTACTGTCATCTGCATGTGAGTATGTGTGTCACAATTTCACCTGTGTGCTGCGTCTTGTTAGCACAATCTCTGTACCACTTGATGAATTTATATGATATACATGAAAGTGGCATTCCACTCTGAGACCTTTATGCTGGTATGGAGCAATGACTGTACCTGTGAAATTAAGCCCAGGTATCTGGGTAACTGGGTAACAGTTCTCCCCTGCCTATTAGCTAGGTTTAGAAATGAATAACCATCTCAACTGTGGCTGGATGTTTACATGTGACCATCACAATTCCAACTTTGAGCTGCATCTGTGTGTGAGAGTCAGGACCTCAGAAGTGTGCTCTGTTTATTTGTGAGAGTATCAATATGTGACATTGTGATAATGCCCCTATGGGCAGGACCCATGCAGGAAACTCACATGACCTAGACATTGCACCCAGACATGTCACAATAGCAATGTATGTACAGCCCAGGGAGGAGAGGAGCATTACAAAACATTGGCCCAGTGATACATCACAATTTCTTATTGGGCAGAGCCCAAGCAGTAGAGAAGAGTCATATCACCTAGTTGCTGGGTTTGACAACATAAAACACTACCCCCTGAGAAGAAGATTAGGCAAGAAAGTCATATCACCTAGGTGATGGGCTCAGATATGTTATAATGCCCCAGGTGAGCAGGGCTAAGGAAGAAGAGGAAAGTCACATAAACTAGGGCCAGGGCCAACCTATATGTCACAATCACTCCAGTGGGGAGCACCCAGGCATGAGAAGAGAATCACATCACATATGAGCTGGGCCCAGCAATATGTCACAATCTCCACTGTGAACAAGTCTGAAAATAGGAAGAGTCACATCAACTAGGTGATGAACTCAGAAATATGTCAAAATGATTTCTGTCGGCAAAGACCAGGCAAAAAAATTGCATCATGTGTGCTGGGCTTAGTGATAAGTCATTATACCTTCTGTGGGCATGGTCCAAGCAGAAGAAAAAAGCCACGTTACTTAGCTGCTGGGCCCAGAGTTATGTCACAATATCTTCTATGGAGAAAGCCTAGGCAAGAAAGAAGAGTCACATCAAATAGTTCATGAGCCCAGAGGTACATCACAATGCCCCTTGTTAATGGGGTCCAGGCAGAAGACTTACATCAATCTGTTGGGATTGGCTGTTGGGATTGGCAATATGTCACAATGCTATTTGAGGGCAGGGCCAATGCAAAAGAGGAACATCACCTTGGTGTTGGACCGAATGATATGTCATAATCTTCCCCATGAGCAAAACCTAGAAAGAAGAGAAAAACCACATCAGCTAGGTGCTGGGGCCAGCAATCTCCTTCAATACTCCCTGTAAACAGGAACCCCACAGGAAGAGAGTCGCATCACCTGTGTGATGGGCACAGAGATATGTCACAATACTTCCGGTAGGCAGGACCTAGGCAAGAGAGTTACATGACATGGGCGTTAGACCCAACAATATGTCACAATGGCCCATGTAGGCAAGGGACAGGCAGGAGAGTCACATAACCTGGTTATGGTTCCCCTATGTTAGCTGCAGTAATATATCACAGTGCTTCCTGTGGGGAGCGCCAAGGCAGGAGAATAAATTTACATCACCTAGATCCTGGGTTCAGCGATGTGTCACAGTCCAATCTGTGGGCTGAGCCCAGGCAGGAGAGTCAAAAAACTCAGGTGCTGGACAGAGGCGTATGTCACAATCACAGCTGCAGGAAGGTCCATAAATGAAATTAACCGTCCTGCACATGTCGAGGTTCCAGATATGAGAATTAACACCTCCTTTATGTTGCATCTATGTTCAGGAGTCACAGTCTCAACTGTGGACTTGATCTGTGTACGAGACCTTCCATCCATCCTCTAGACTGTGTCTCTTTAGTGACTCACAGTCTCTCAAGTCTCAGGGGTGCTAAATCTTGGTCTGAGAGCCACCAGCTTATCTGTACACTGGATTCAAGGATGAAAGTCAATTTTTCAATTTTTGAAACTTTTATTGGTTTTGAGATTCAGAATCTCACCAGTGGGTTGTGTTCATGTGGAGGGATGACAATCATTACTGTCAGCTGGGTTTGCACGTGAGTGTCACAATCTCACCTGTGTGCTGAGATCTGTTAGGACGGACATAATCTCTCCTACTTGAGGGCTTTACACTGTATGCATAAGAGTTGCTGGCCGGACGTGGTAGCTCAAGCCTGTAATCCCAGCACTTTGGGAGGCTGAGGCGGGCAGATCACCTGAGTTCATGAGTTCAAGACTAGCCTGACCAACATGGAGAAACCCTGTCTTTACTAAAAATACAAAATTAGCCGGGTGTGGTGGCACATGCCTGTAATCCCAGCTACTCGGGAGGATGAGGCAGGAGAATCACTTGAACCCAGGATGCAGAGGTTGTGGTGAGCTGAGATCGCACCATTGCACTCCAGCCTGGGCAACAAGAGCAAAACTCCATCTCAAAAAAAAAAAAAAAAAAAAGAGAG
>NW_016867398.1:0-3171 GCF_001698545.2 Rhinopithecus bieti | reverse complement strand
TCGCCCGGCTGGTTTTTTTTTTTGTATTTTTTAGTAGAGACGGGGTTTCACCATGTTAGCCAGGATGGTCTCGATCTCCTGACCTCGTGATCCGCCTGTCTCGGCCTCCCAAAGTGCTGGGATTACAGGCTTGAGCCACCGCGCCCGGCCCTGCATGGTCTTTATAAAAAGAAGACCCAGAAACTCATCTGTTTGCCAAAGCCTTGCAAAGAGACACAGACTCTCTGCTACTGGCTGGTTAAAGGGAGACACTTACATCACTTGGATGCAAGGCCCAGTGATATGTCACAATGCCCCCTGTGGGCAGCACCAAGGCAGGAGTATGGAGTCACATCACCTATTTGCTGGGTTCAGCAATATATCACAATTGCAACTATGAACTGGGCCCAGGGAGGATAGTCAAATTACTCAAGTACTGAGCAGAGGCATATGTCACAATCACACCTGCAGGATGGTTTAGAAATTAGATTAACAATTTCACACATGTCCCAGTTCTAAATTTGAGAGTCAACACCTCCTGTATTTTGGGTCTAAGTACAAGAGTCACAATCTCAATGGCGTACTTGATTTGTTTGTGAGAGTCTCAATTTCTCGTGCAGACTACGAATGCTCACTGGAGCCACAGACTCACAGGTGTGTTGGATAGAGGTCTGGGGGTCACCAACTCACCTTTGAACCAAATCCACATATGAGTCAGTTTTCCAACTTTTGACTGTTTTCACGAGGAAAACTTGGGACCTCAACGGTGGGCTGTGTTCACATGCAAAGGTGACAAGTTTTGCTATTGGCTGGGTGTGCATGTGAGCCTCACAGTCTTACCTGTGTGCTGGGCTCTGCTAAGACTCTCAATACCACCCAAGAACTTTATACAGTATTAATGAGAGTTGCCAACTGCTCTGTGACCTTCATGATGGTATGGACCCATGATTGTACCTGTGGTTCTAAGCCCAGGTATTAGAGTCAACATCTCTGTAATTGGCTGGTTCCAGATAAAAGAGTTCTCACCTGTTGAGGAGCTAGGTTAGAAATGAGTCACCATCTCAAGTTCAGCTGGATGTTCAACTATGACAATCACAATTTCAACTGTAGACTGCATCCACGTGTGAGATTCAAGACCTTACCAGTAGGCTCTGTCCATGTGTCAGGTGACAATCCTAATAGATGATGCAGTGTGTATACAAGAAATGCAATGTCACCTGTGTGCTGGGCCCTGCAATGACACTCTCTGTACCACCAAGGGTTTATATGATATAGGAGAGTGGTAATCCACTATGACCTTCATACAAGGAGGAGACTCAGAATCTTATGTATTTCTCTAAGCCTAGCTTTGAAAGACAGTATGTCCCCTATTTGTTGATTTGAGGTATGAGAGTTATCTCACCTATGAGCTGAAAAAATATATATTTTACAATCCCACCTGTGCATAGAGTGTGTGAGCAAGAGAGTCACATCATTTTGGTGCTAGGCCAGAGATATGTCACAATCTTTTCTCACGGCAGAAACTAGAAAGAAGAGTCACATCACCTGGGTGCTTGGCCAGAGATACGTTACATTCCTGTTCTGAAAGGAGGGCACAGGCAGCAGAGTCACAGCACGTGGGTGCTGTGCCCAGAGATATGTCACAAGACTCACTCCCTGTGAACAGGACCCTGGAAAAGAAAACACATCACCCTTGTTTCAGAGTCAAATGTTATGTCACAATCTTTCCTGTTGGCAGGATGCAGGCAGCAGAGGAGAGTCACATCTCCTAGGTGATGAATACAGAGATAAGTCATGAGGCTCTTGAGAATGGTAGGGCTAACACCCTGTTTACAGGGCATAGACAGGTGCCTCCATCTTCTAGGTGTTTGGTCTAGTCATATGTCACAGTACTCAAAATATGTGGGACCTATGCAAAATACAAGAGTCACATTACCTAGGTGCTAGGCCCAGGGATATGTCAGCATCCCACATTTTGGCAGGGGCCTGGCAGAGAAGAAGGACACATCACCTAAACCATAAATGTAAAAATTATCATAGCCAGGCACAGTGGCTTATGCCTGTAATTCCAGCACTTTGGGAGGCTGAGGTGGGCAGATCACTTGAGGCCAGGAGCTCAAGACTAGCCTGGCTTACATGGCAAAACCCCATCTCTACTAAAAATACAAAAAAAAAAATTAGCTGAGCATGGTGGTACACGACTGTAATTCCAGGTATTCCGGAGGCTGAAGCACGAGAATCATGTGAATCCAGGAGGCCTAATGATTAGGTTCAAGGCCAAATAGCAAAATGTGTTTGTGTTTAATCTATTTTTTCTATATATAAACATTGCAAGTCAAGAGTATATACAGATATGAAGACTTAAAGTTTTCTTCTCCTCCAGACCTATCATCCTTTGTTCCCTTTCTGATCTCTGGAAGGAAGGTGGGCCAAAGGTGGCCAGCAGTTGTCTACTTGTGGTTAATTTATTCCTGCTGCCCTCTGCTCTTTTTACGGCCACTATGTTTTCCATCCTCGAAACTAAAGAGAGATGTTGTTAGGAAGAGGCCCTTCCTTCACACTGGCAGAATAAATTTGTTCAGGCCCTTCACCTGCATAATATCAGAGGTGCACTTCATGTGTGGCTCCTGAGTGCCTGGAATGTGACTGGGTCTATACTGTGATGTGCTGGAAAGGCAAAAAACGGACTTAGTGGCCCATGTGCGGTGGATCACGCCTGTAATCCCAGCACTTTGGGAGGCCAAGGCGGGTGGATCACCTGAGGTAGGGAGTTCCAGACTAGCCTGACCAACTTGGAGAAACCCCGTTTCTACTAAAAATACAAAAATTAGCTGGGCATGATGGCAGATGCCTGTAATCCCAGCTATTCAGGAGGCTGAGGCAGGAGAATCGCTTGAATCCAGGAGGCAGAGAACCGAGTTCATGCCATTGCACTCCAGCCTGGGCAACAAAAGTGAAACTCCATCTCAAAAAAAAATCCCTCCCAAAAAAATCCAGACTTAGTTCCAATGATATGGTTCCAACTATATACATGCTACATTAATAATTACACATTGATCGTATAGTAATATTTTGGATATATTGGGTTACAATCAGTTTGACCTGTTTCTTCTTTCTTTTTAAAGTTTGGCTACTAGAAAATTTAAAATTCACATTTGGCTCACATTCTATTTTAGAAGATTGCCTCTTTTT
>NW_016867397.1:5895-7552 GCF_001698545.2 Rhinopithecus bieti | reverse complement strand
AAAGCGAAACAGAAAGAGAAAGAAAGAGAAAGAGAGAGAGAGAAAGAGAAAGTGAAAGAGAAAGAGAGAACATTCTCCCCACAAGATCTTAGCTTAACCTCCTAATTAAGATTGTGTATTTGACACATCAATTTGATATTCTGGAAAGCTCATTTCCAGATTCTATTTTTTTTCAGATATATTAGTAGTAATCTGTAAGCATTTAGCCTCAAGAACATTGTTTTGCTGTTTTATAATTACCAATACCTAGTACAGGGTTTACACAGAGTAGGGCCTTAATGAACGGTGAGTTAATGAATAATAATAATAAGATTAGCAATGTTAACTCATGTCATATTCATAACCCAACTACTACCACTATAGAGGTTGGAATAGCAGGGCACTTTTTATGTGAATAGGCCATGTCCAACAAATTAGTCCATCATCATTTTTCAATGAGCTATTAATGCATATCAAATACTATGCTAGGTTCTTTACATACATTCTTTCTAATCATCGTAAGGCAATATGCTGTCTGGTACATGGGAAAACAATATACTGACTGGGTAAGTAATCTTCTCAAGATCTCAGAGCTAATAAGTCACTGCCACATTTGAATCCAATTCTACCTCATATCTAAGCCCACGTTACTTAACATTTTACCTGCCTTTTCTCACTTTCTCCTTTACTCCTGTTTTTCCTTTCTCCCAACACATATTAAACACTTAATAAATGTCAGACGTTGTGTTAGGCATAGTGTCTATATTCAGCATTATTAATTTTATTTATCATTATATAATAAGTTACAGTTCTACATTTTGCATTCAGAATCACATTTGATTCAACATCCTGCTCCATTTTTTAAAAGAAACAGCTGAATCTGAAAGAAGTTAAATAATAAGCCCAAGTTTATGCACGTCTTAAGTGGGATATTGGGACCCAAACCAAGATATTGGTCTTCTCTTCCATTGCTTCATTTTTAGTATATCACATGATTGCAAAGTAGGGCAGAAAACCCACCCGTAAGGTTCAGATATGGGCTCTAATCTTGACTTTTTACATAGTAGCTGTTTGTTGCTTAACAAATTATAACCCCTCTGAGACTCAGTTCCCCCATAACAGTAATTATAGTGGGAATTGCAATAATAAACACTTCAGAATATTGATAAGAGTATAAGATTCATGTAAAACACTTATAGTTATTCAATGAATCCTTCCACAGTATTATCATCATCATTGTGAAAATTGAAAATATCAAATACAGAATGCCTAAAGCAGTGTTTGGAAACTAAGTGGATGGAAAAGAAGTGTTTATCAGTTATTAATATAACTGAAACAAGTTTATTGATGCTTAAAAATCTGCATTTGAAGCAACTCAAATGGAGTACTTATTTCTTAACATATACTAGAAAATTTGTAGTGCTCGTTACCCTTAATGGTAGGTATAGTTAGAAAGATCAATTCATTTTATTTAGATTTAGATGAATTCTGGGATGGTAGTTATTCAGGAAAGCTAAACATTATTATGGGAAAATTTGTAGCCCTTCACATCATGAAGGATAGTTGTCACTTTCTTTAATATATATTTGTATACTGAAAAGAAGAAGAGTACTGGACTAGGCAGCTTAAAATTCTTAATAAGAAAGAAGAGAGGGGCAGTTTGAGGATTATTCAACTG
>NW_016867397.1:0-1436 GCF_001698545.2 Rhinopithecus bieti | reverse complement strand
TGATTGTGAGGCCTCCTCAGCCACATGAAACTGTAAGTCCATTAAACCCTTTTTCCTGTATAAATTACCCAGTCTCGAGTATGTCTTTATCAGCAGCATGAAAATGGACTAATACAACTAATTAATTTTAGTTTTTAAAATATTTAAAAATTAGAAGAGTACAATCCCATTTACATGTCACAGTTGATGAATACTACTTCAAACATTTTTTGTTATAAAAACAGTAGAATATTACAGATCAAGTTGAGGGTTCCTAAGAGTTCTCTTTGTACTGCCTCTCCTTGACAACCAATGTAATGACTAGGTGTATATTATTTTAAAATATATACATAAAATAAATATATTTGGATATATATGGACACTTATAGTATATACTTTTCTTCCTTGGGACACTTACTGGAAATTAACATAAATTATATCACTAAATCATATTTTTAACTAAATATTGTTTTCAATATTTGTCAATATATATACAGAAAAATCTAGCTTTACTCAATATTACAATTAACTTTTAAGTTTAAATATACATAGAAAATATGCATAAAATATGTTTGCATGTTCACTTTTGCACAATATACAATTGTTTGAATATAAAATAATTTAATTATTTGCTCCTTCAAGTATAAATATTTATATTGTTTCTTGGTTTTTGCTTCTACACTGTTATAACAAACTTGCTCATCTATGTCTTCTGGAGTACATGTACATATTTTCCAAGAGTTTATACCTAGCAGAATTGCTGAGTTATGAAGCATCTTTAGGATGCATTCTGTGAACATTTTGTGTGCTCTGCCTTGTGGACATGTTCCCACAAAGGAGTTTCATATTTTGCCTGTTAAGTTTACCTTCAAATTTTTCTTGTTAATAATCAGAATTTTTAAAAATAAATTTTATTGTTGAAATACAAAACACAATCAGAAAAAAATGTAAAATATGAAGTGTACAGTTCAGTGAGTTATAATAGAATCACATAGAGGCATCCACTAATCAAGTCAAAATAAAAAACATTACTGATACCTAACAACTTACCTTCCCTCTCCTCTCTAAACAAAACAAAGCAAAACAAGACAAAAAAAAAATATCCTGAGTTACAATATTATAATTTTGTATAATTTTATATAAATGAAATACTTATGTATGCATTTTATGTTTAGCTTGTTTGTTCAGCATTATGGCTATAGCATTTACCCATGTGGTTGCATATAGCAGTTCATGTATTTTCACTGTTGTATTTTACTGTGTGAATATGGCATAATTTATTTTTAAGTTAAAGAATAGTTGGATTGTTACACACATGAACACACACACACACACACACAAACACAATTTTGGATATTTAGTTTGGAATGGAATTTTGGGTCCCTGGTTCTGTGTATGTTAAATTTTAGTTAATATTACCAAACAATTTTATATAGTGGTTTTAAGAATTCACTTTT
>NW_016867396.1:7660-8642 GCF_001698545.2 Rhinopithecus bieti | reverse complement strand
GTATGCCTGTAACCCTAGCTACTCGGGAGGCTGAGGCAGGTGAATCGCTTGAGCCTGGGAAGCGGAGGTTGTGGTGAGCTGAGATCGCGCCATTGAACTCTAGCCTGGGCAACAAGAGCGAAACTCCATCTCAAAAAAAAAAAAAAAAAAAAAGAAAGAAAGCATTATCAAATAAACGGAAGATATAGAGAAAAACCAAATGGAAAGTTTAGAACTGGAAATACAATAACACAATTAAAATATTCCATGGAAGGACTCAATAACAGAATGGAGATGGCAGAGCAAAGATTCAGTGAACTTAAAGACAGACCAGTAGAAATCATTCATACTGAAGGACAGAAAAAAAGATTTGAAAGAATCACACAGAGCTTCAGGGACCACTGTTACAACATTTAAGCGTCTAGTATTTGTGTTATTGGAGTCTGAGAATAAGGAGTGAATAAGCACAGTGCTGAAAAAGTATTTGAAGACATAACAGTAGAAAATTTTCCAGTTATTCCCAAGTGTGGCAAAAGACATAGAAATGAAGATTCAAGCTGAATAGACTCCAAACAGCGTATGCTCCCCCAAAACCTATGCCCAGACCTCATCACCAAACTTCTGAAAACGAGAGACAAAGAAAAACATCTTGAAATCAGCCCCAGAAAAAAATGATATAGGCTATAGAAGAACAATGATTCAAATGATTGTAAATTTTTCATCAGAAACCACAGAGGCCAGAATAAAGTGGCACATTTTTCAAGCGCTGAAAGAAAAGAATTATCAATCCAGAATTCCATATCCAGTGAAAATTTGCTTTAGGAATAAAGGTGAAGTAAAGTCATCCTCAAGTGAAAGAAAAGTAAGAGAAGTCATAGCTAGAATTGCTAACACCAGAACTTCCATTGCTAATGGAAGCTCTTCAGGTAGCAAGGGAAATTATACCAGAAGGAAACTTGAAATATCAAGAAAAAGGAAGAGCAACAGAAATGTCAATTACCCG
>NW_016867396.1:0-2666 GCF_001698545.2 Rhinopithecus bieti | reverse complement strand
AACTGTCATTGTTTCTTGCTCTGTAGTATGCTTCCCCCTGCACAGATCTCTCTCCATCCCCACAAAATGCTTAAAAGGTAACTTAACTCTTTGTTCAGGGCTCAGTCCTTTGGATGTTAATCTGAACTGGGCTGGTGCACCTAAATAATAAATATCCTCCTCAACCCCATTGGTCTCTCTAATTCCTTATCAATCCTGCTACATGGTGACTATCAATTTACCTCATCTCCTTTCTGAAAAAAATTTTTATTGATACATAACAAATGTACATATTTCGGGGATACATGTGATAACACATTCATGTAATTTGTAAAGATCAAATCAGGGTAATTGGGATATCCATCACCTTAAATATTTGTCTTTTCTTTATCTTAGAACCACTCAAATTATTATTTTCTAGCTATTTTGAAATATACAATAGATTCACCTCATCTCCTTTTACCTCATGTTCAGTTTCCTTGTAAAATTAATCAATATACCCTCTGAAGTGTTCCACCTTAGCACTTAAAATATTCAATGTCTTTATTTCATCTACCCTTACAGTAGCTCCTTGAGAGTAGAGCCTAGTTCCTATTTGATTCTGTGTCTTTACCACTTAGCACAGTGCATGGTACCTAATAGGTGCACAATAAAAGTAGAGCAAAATAGTGGAAGTGTAGATTCTGTGATGAGAAGAGAACTGTAGGCCTTATAGAGGTCCTAATGTGAATTTTCACATTTCAATTTATGAAATAGTTTAATACACTTATAAGTATTAGTGCAATACATTAAAATGATTAAAAGAAAACATTTCTTGCTCTACTTACATCCTTAATACAATTTTCTATGTTATATGCATATATCAAAAAACTAGAGTAATAATACAGCACAAATGCTACCATGTAGGGAAGAGGAGCAGCAATGGAATTCCATTATGGTTGATGTGCAGGTGAAGGTATTCAACTGCCAGTTTATTCCATCATTAATTTCCATCTCTGAAGGCTGACACCACTTCATGTCAGATCTAATGGGAAAAGAACACTCTTCAATAAACGGTGCTGGGAAAACATAATATTCACATGCAGAAGAATGAAATCAAACCCTTATCTCACACCATATACAAAAATCAACTCAAAATGCATTAAAGACTTAAACATAAGACCTGAAATTGTAAAACTACTGGAATAAAACACAGAGGAAAAACTATATGACATTAGTTGGGGCAATAATTTTTTGGATTTGACCCCAAATGCACAGGCAACAAAAGCTAAAATAAACAAATAGGATTAAATTAGACTAAAAAGCTTCTGCACAGCAAAGGAAACAATTAACAGAGCAAAGACAAAACCTATAGATTGGGAGAAAATATCTGAAAGTCATACATCTGAAAAGGGGTTAATATCCAAAATACATAAGGAACTCAGACAATTCAATAACAAGAAAAGAGATAACCCAATTATGGGCAAAGGACCTGAATAGTCATTTTTCAAATAAAGACATACAAATGACCAACAGATATATGAAAAAAATGCTCAACATCACTTGTCATTAGGGAAGTGCAAATTAAAACCACAACAAGATATCAGCTCATATCTGTCAGAATGGCTATTATCAAAAAGATGAAAGGTAAGTGTTGGCAAGGATGTGGAGACAAGAAAACCTTTGTACACTGTTGGCGGGAATATAAATTAGTACAGCCATTATGGAAAACTGTGGTTTTCCTCAAAAAGCTAAGAATAGAGCTGCCATATGATCCAGCAATCCTACTTCTGGGTATATATCCAAAAGACTTGAAATTAGTATATTGAGGAGATCTCTGCATTCCTATGTTCATTGTGTCGCTATTCACAAGAGTCAAGATACAGAATCAACCTAAGTGTCCATCAGTGGATGAACTGATAAAGAAACTGTGGTATACACATAATGAAATACTATTTCATTATAAAAATAAGGAAATCCTTCCCCTTCAGTGGGGAACTGAAGCTATAACATGATCATGATCATGTTTACATTTTTGAAAGATTAGTCTGGGAGGAGTATGGAACATGAGCAGTGGGCAAGTAAGATAGAGTGAAGAAGTCAGTTAGAAAGTCTTTTGAAGTCATCCAAGCAAGAGGTCTCAAGTGGCCTGGTCTAGAATAGTGACAGTGGACATTTGCAACAACCTAGATGAAACTGGAGGACATGATGCTAAGTGAAATAAGCCAGAAACAGAAAGATAAATACTGTATGATATCACTTATATGTGGAATCTAAAAAAAGTTGAACTCATAGAAGCAGAGAGTAGAATTGTGGTTACCAGGGGCAGTGAGGATTGGGGAGATGTTGATCAAAGGATACAAAGCTTTGGCTAGACAGAGGAGTAAATTCAGGAGATCTATTGTACAACACATTGATTGTAGTTAATAAGAGTGTATTGAATATTCAAAATTGCTGAAAGTAGATTTTACATGTTCACACCACAAAAAATGGTTTAAAATGGCCAGGGGTGGTGGCCCACGCCTGTAATCCCAGCACCTTGGGAGGCTGAGGTGGGTGGATCACCTGAGGTAAGGAGTTTGAGACCAACCTGACCAACATGGTGAAACGCCATCTCTACTAAATTAAAAAAAAAAAAATTAGCCAGGTGTGGTGGTGCATGTCTGTAATCCCAGCTACTCGGGAGGCTGAGGCAGCAGAATTGCTTG
>NW_016867395.1:0-1760 GCF_001698545.2 Rhinopithecus bieti | reverse complement strand
TAACCCTCACATTCTGACCTGTTTCTCTCTTGACATGTCTTAGCTTCAGCTGGTATATGAAAAAATTATGGCGTCTCATTATTATATTTTAAATTGTCTTTCCTCATTGCTGACTTTTTTTTTGAGACAGTCTCACTCTATTGCCCAGGCTGGAGTGCAATGGCACCATCTCAGCTCACTACAACCTCCGTCTCCCAGGTTCAAGCAATTCTCCTGCCTCAGCCTCCCAAGTAGGTGGGATTACAGGCACCTGCCACCATGCCCAGCTAATTTTTTGTATTTTTAGTAGAAACAGGGTTTCACCATGTTCGCCAGGCTGGTTGTGAACTCCTGACCTCAGGTGATCCACCTGCCTCTGCCTCCCAAAGTGCTGGAATTACAGGTGTGAGCCACCGTGCCCAGCCTTGCTAATTTTTAATAGTTATGACTTTAAAAGAAAAAAAAAAACTAGAATGTATTTAAATACAAATAAGACATCTGAATTATAACCAGGTGGAGCAGAACTGTCCAACGACCTGGAACCTCTGTGCTGACTGTATTGTGGTAAGAAAAAAAGTCTATATTCTGAAGACAAAGAGAGAAAGAAAGGAAGGAAGGGATGGAGGAAGGAGAAAAGGCAAGTGAGGAGAAAGAAGGATACAGAAAGAAAGGAGAGAGTTTGAGAAATAAACTGAGTTCTGGTTCTGTGTCTCTGACTTGGGCACTCATGGCTTTGTAACCTTGAGCCTCACTTTCCCTGTTGTAAATCACAGGTTGGACTGAATCTGAAGTTCTCAGGCTTTCCGAGTGAATCAGAATCCCTGGGATGGGGAGCTACTAATTGTGCACATTCCTGAGTCCCTTTTGGACTTTGACCCTGTGCTGGGGCTCTGGGAATCTTCATGTTTAATAAGCCTCTTTTTATCTTCTCTTTTCTTTTCTTTTCTTTTCTTTTTTTTTCTTGATAACCGGGTCTTGCTCTGTTGCTCAGGTTAGAGTGCAGTGGCATGCATGATCACAGCTCACTGCAGTCTCGAACTCTGGGGCCCAAGTGATCCTCCCACCTCAGCCTCCTGAGTAGCTGGGACTACAGGCATGTGCTACGGGGGCCACTTTAGCTCTGATTTAGATGGGAATGACCCGTGACTAAGTGCTGGAGGCAAGGGGAAGTGTATGTTAGCACCTTAGAAACTAGCACACTCTCTCAAGATAGCCTTTGCCTTAGGTTGTTAGAACTTGCTAAATGGGATGGGATTAATCCCTGGCTGTTCCTACCTATATAGAGGTGGATACAACAGTATTTCCTACCATCTGTGGGTGATTGGTGCTTTTTCTAGATACTTTCCCATGCATGATCTCATCTGAGCCTCAAGGGGTAGGCTATTACCTCATTTCACAGATGGGGAAACTGAGATGTGGAGGCTTCTTGCCAGAGTATTTGCAGCTCTTTATTGGCAATCAGGAAAAGAGTGCCTATCTCCTTTTTCCCAGTGTGCCATGTTGCAGATAACTACATATTTCTTTTCTCTTTCTTTCTTTTTTTTTTTTTTTTGAGATGGAGTCTCGCTCTGTCACCCAGGCTGGAGTGCAGTGGCGCAATCTCAGCTCACTGCAAGCTCCACCTCCCAGGTTCACGCCATTCTCCTGCCTCAGCCTCCTGAGTAGCTGGGACTACAGGCGCCCGCCACCATGCCCAGCTAATTTTTTGTATATTTAGTAGAGATAGAGTTTCACCTTGTTAGCCAGGATGGTTTCGATCTCCTGACCTCATGATCCGCCCG
>NW_016867394.1:0-1525 GCF_001698545.2 Rhinopithecus bieti | reverse complement strand
TTGTTTTTTTTTGAGACAGAGTCTCGCTCTGTTGCCCAGGCTGGAGTGTAGTCACACGATCTTAGCTCACTGCAAGCTCCACTTCCCAGGTTCACGCCATTTTCCTGCCTCAGCCTCCCGAGTAGCTGGGACCACAGGCACCTGCCACCACACCCGGCTAATTTTTTGTATTTTTTAGTAGAGACGGGGTTTCACCATGTTAGCCAGGATGGTCTCGATCTCCTGACCTCATGATCCGCCCGCCTTGTCCTCCCAAAGTGTTGGGATTACAGGCGTGAGCCACCGCACCTGGCCTCTTTTCTTTTTTGCTTTTCTTTCACAGGGTCTCACTCTGTCACCCAGGCTGGGGTACAGTGGCATGATCACAGTTCACTGCAGCCTTGGCCTTCCAGAATCAGGTGATCCTCCTACCTCAGCCTCCCAAGTAGCTGGGACTATAGGTATATGATACCACACCTGACTAATTTTTTTTTTTCCTTTGGTATTTTTTGTAGAGGCAGGGGTCTCGCTATGTTGCCCAGGCTGGTCTCGAATTCCTGACCCCAAGGAATCTGCCCGCCTCGGTCTCTTAAAGTGTTAGGATTATAGGCGTGAGCCACCACACCCGGCCCTCTGTGATATTTCTTTCTGAAATTCCATCTTCTCTTGGAGCTCAGGTTGATCCAGGACTGACCTATGTCTTGCTGGTGTGATCTGAGCCCTGCAGAGTGAATGTAATTCCTCCCCCTTCTTGCTCAATGTCTTGCTGTCGCCTATCTGAGGCTCCACATTACTTCAGAAGGGCAGACTGGCAGGGGCCAGTGTGAAGAACCCACAAGTCTTCTTTCCTGGCCTACAATAAGAAAAGATTTGTATTGTGGTCACCGGATGGAGGACTGGTTATGGAGGGCATTTCCCCAGGAAGCTTACTTGGCTGAAAGATATATTCCTACAGGAAAGTCTCCTTTGCTAGGTGTTCAGTTTAACTGGTGTTCAGTTCAGTTAAAGAAGCAATGGGCTAGCCGGGCGCGGTAGCTCACGCCTGTAATCCCAGCACTTTGGGAGGCCTACGCGGGTGGATCACGCGGTCAGGAGATCGAGACCATCCTGGCTAACACAGTGAAACCCCGTCTCTACTAAAAATACAAAAAATTAGCCAGATGTGGTGGCAGACGCCTGTGGTCCCAGTTACTCGGGAGGCTGAGGCAAGAGAATGGCGTGAACCTGGGAGGTGGAGCTTGCAGTGAGCCGAGATTGTGCCACTGCACTCCAGCCTGGGTGACAGAGGGGGACCCCGTCAAAAAAAAAAAAAAAAAAAAAAAAAAACAATGGGCTGAGAGCGGGGGCTCATGCCTGTCATCCCAACACTCTGGGAGGCTGAGGTAAGCAGATCACTTGAGGTCAGGAGTTTGAGACCAGCCTGACCAACATGGTGAAACCCAGTCTCTACTAAAAGTACAAAAATTAGCTGGGTGTGGCGGCGGGTGCCTGTAATCCCAGCCACTTGGGAGGCTAAGGCAGGAGAATCACTTGAACCCAGGAGGCA
>NW_016867393.1:0-1756 GCF_001698545.2 Rhinopithecus bieti | reverse complement strand
CCCCACGCCGGCGCGCGGCGAATCGCGGCCACGCCCCCCGCCTGCCCCACACCTCGCCAGGCTCTGCCCAATCCGAGTGGCTGCGCCTGCGCGCGTTGGGCATCTCGGGAGGACGTGACGTCTCCCGCGATTCGAATCAATACAGGAAGCGCGGCTCCACGCGTTGCCCAGGGCAACCACGACCGGAAGAGGACCGGCGGGGTGCTAGACGTTGCAGAAATGGCTCTTGTAGGTGGAGGGTGTGGTTCCCATTGAGGAGAGTCGCGGAATAGGGCGCCCCAGGGCGGACCCTTCCTAGGGTAGATCGAAGCCAGGCACACCACAGTGCGGCATTGACGTTGCGCCTACCTAGCGCAGATAGGACCCAACACCAGGTGCATGTGCCGAACGTAGAAACGTCACAGCTGAGAGTCATTCATTCATTCAACAAGCATGCATTGCGCTCCTACTAAGTGCTGCTCCTCCAGGCCCCAGTGAGACAGCAGGAAACAAAACAGGTTTTTAGGCCGGGTGCGGTAGCTCAGGCCTGTAATCCCAGCACTTTGGGAGGCCGAGGCGGGTGGATCACCTGAGGTACGGAGTTCAAGACCAGCCGGGCCAACACTGTGAAACCCCGTCTCTACTAAAAATAGAAAAATTAGCCGGGCGTGGTGGCGCATGCCTGTAATCCCAGCTACTCGGGAGGTTGAGGCAGGAGAATCCCTTGAACCCAGGAGGTGGAGGTTGCAGTGAGCCGAGATTGCACCACTGCACTCCAGCCAGGGCGACAGAGCAAGACTATGTCTTAAAAAAAAAAAAAAAAAAAAACAGGTTTTAAAAAAAATTCTGGGCCGGGCGCGGTGGCTCACGCCTGTAATCACAGCACTTTGGGAGGCGGAGGCAGGTGGATCACCTGAGATCAGGAGTTCGAGACCAGCCTGGCCAACATAGTGAAACCCTGTCTCTACTAAAAATACAAAAAATTATCCGAGCATTGTGGCAGGTGCCTGTAATTCCAGCTACTCAGGAGTCTGAGGCAGGAGAATTGGTTGAACCAGGGAGGCAGAGGTTTCAGTGAGCTGAGATCACGCCATTGTACTCCAGCCTGGGCAACAGGGCAAGACTCCGTCTCAAAAAAAAAAAAAAAAAAAAGGTTAAACATAGAATTTCCACATGACATAGCAGTAACACTCCTAGGTATCTACCTAAGAGAAATAAACATGTAACGTCCATGCAAAAACTCACACGCCCATGTGCATAGCAGCTTTATTCTTAACAGCCACAAAGTACACACAACCCAAATGTGCATCAACAGATGAATGGAAAATGCTCCATTCATACAATGACATGGTATTTTGCAATATGAGGCAATGAGGCTCTGACACAGGCTACAACTTGGATGAACCTCGAAAGCATTGTGCCCAGTGAAACAAGCCAGACACAACACAGTGAGTGATTCCATTGATATGAAATGTCCAGATAAGCAAATTCATAGAGACAGGAAGTGGATTAGTGGTTGCCAGGGGCTGGAAGAGGGGGATCAGGAGTGACTGGAATGAACTTTATTTTGGGGGGTTGATGGATATGTTCTAAAATTGATGTGATGGCCGTGCACCGTGGCTCACACCTGTATTCCCAGCACTTTGGGAGGCCAAGGTGGGCAGATCACTTGAGGTCAGGAGTTCGAGATCAGCCTGGCCAATCTGGTGAAACCCCGTCTCTACTAAAAATACAAAAATGAGTGGCCGGGCGCGGTGGCTCAAGCCTGTAATCCCAG
>NW_016867392.1:3972-7247 GCF_001698545.2 Rhinopithecus bieti | reverse complement strand
GTAGATTTGAAGGTTATTTTAAATCCAGCTCTCCTTCTTGGACTACGTGAACAACTCCCCTGATCAATTGCTTTGCTTTCAAGTTTATAAATGATGCTCAGGAAACATCTTCATGGAAGACTGAACCAAGAGGACATCTAGGTGAAGAATGGATGATGCCAAAGGGCTCACTTACTGTTTCCATCTGTCTCAGGAGATGAACTTTTCCCTGACTGCTTTCAGCCCTTGAGTGAGGACCGATTAGTATTGGTTGAAGAGGCTTCCTTCCTTGGTTAGGACTTCCTATGGCTTTGCTGGCTCTATAGATGGGCAGTGTGTGTGGCCCGGGGGTGGGGGAGGGCGGGGCCGAGGACTTCTATAACATCATGAACTGGCAAAATGCACACCATAGCTCTTCCAACACCATATCATATCATAGGGCTAATTATCCCACACATTATTGTTGAAATGGAAAGATTTAATGTCTGGAACCAAGGACAATGTATCATCCACAGATCTGCTTGGAGCCACAATTGCCCAATGTGTGGAGAGAAAAAAACAGTAATAATGAAAAGAGCAAATAAAAAACACTTGCAAACCTGTTTAATTCAAAGAGCCTCATAACAGAGTATACAGCTTCTTTATGTCCTTTTTAATGTGTCTTAAGTTCTTCCAAAAGGGAGGGTCTAGTGCTTGAAACCTTGGTGGTCTGAATCCAACTACCCACCGGTCATTGACTCAGCAAACAATGATCAAGTACCTCCCTTATGCTATGATCTGTGCTTGGCCAGGGGCCAGGGGACAAACAGGAGGGCAAATCTGAGACAATGAATAACCATTAGATAATGGATCTGAAATCTAGCTCATTGATTGTTATTTGTGACCTGCGCCAACCTTGGATAAACCCAGCAACCCAGTGCTGCCTTCGGGCTTATAGGAAACTTGTATTCAAATCCATTCCAAAGAGCCTTACTCTGCCTTACTTAAATACCAACCAACATCCAAGCATCAAGAAGAGCAGCACAAACACATTTTCTTATTTGGTAAAGATATTTTTTCTGGGCTTATTGAAAATTATTTCAAAACTCCACTTAGCTTTTTCCCAATAATGGATGTAGCAAGTAACCAGCGCCTAAAGCAGCCAGTGAACTCAAGTCTATTGAATCATTTTCTGTGCAGAGACGCTGTTCCGTGCCCCCACTATCGATCTGCTTCCATTTGCCTGAATATGCCCATTATGTAGCAGCATACCCAGAAAGAGCTATTATAAGGGACAGAAGATTTTCTTTACTCCTTTTCTTTTCTTTTTCTTTTTAATGAATAAGCTTTGCAAGAGAAAATCAAGATGACTTCCGGTTCGACTTTTGTTTCTAGGTCTTGCTGAAGAAAGAACTTTGATTCAACTGTCTGGAACATATTTTATTTCCCTGAAGATCTTAGAGGCTGAAAGCCATAAAAAGGGCACTGGATTAGGAGTCAGGAAGCTAGGGTTATACCCTGACTCTGCCACTAGGTAACTGTACAACTTAAAACATAGCTTATCATTTCTGGACCTCAGTTTCCGCTTCTTTAGAATTAGGGAAACAGTACAAAAGTTAAGAGGCAGTGCTTCCACCTACTAGTTGTGTGGATTTTAGAAAGTCACTTAACCTCTCTGGGCCTCAGTTTCCTCACTTGAAAAATGGAGTGGAGATAGTATCTACTTCATCGTGTTTTCAGAAGATTAAATTAGAAAATACATGTGGATGGTTAGTACAGTGACTAGCATAGAGTGATCAAGAAATACAAACAATTCTTAGTGTTCTGGGTTAAAAGAAATCATGATGGCCTCTTTTGATTCCAAGTTTCTGTGAACCTTTAAGGTCAGTAAATATTTTAGCATCATTTTAAGTCAAAATTTTTCTTCATTTTTATTAATATAACATTTATTAACTAGCCAGAGCATGTTAAACAGTTGCCACAGGTTGATTAATAAGAAAGGTCACCAGTAGTAACTTCTTTTCTTTATTTCATAGAATTGTTTCTGACAAAAATTCTTCTTTCTGAAACTCAAAGACTAAAGAAGCAAAGATTTGATACTTTATGTTTACAGAAGAAATACCAGAAGACGGAGACCACTGATTCTCACATAAGCTTGTGCTTTAGTCCATATGAATGAAAAGAGTAAAGGATTTATTGCGTTTGTCAGAAATCTAAAGGTTTTTTCCTACAATGTTTGTAAATGTAAGATTGTAGAAATACACTTTGAACTGTGGTTATGTTTTATCAGGATTCAGTGAGCAACGTGCAGTTTGGGAGACATTTATCTTCTTACATGTGTGAGACAAGAGATTGAGGTAAGCCTACGGAACTTCCTAAAAGAAAAATTATCAAAATCCTTAGCACAAACCCATTATTGTTTTCTTACAATGCTTAGCCTTTGTATACGTGTGTATGTACTGAATGCAGGGTAACAATTCCTACATATACCTTTGGTAGTCAATATGCATAGAATAGAAAATAGAGCTGTGATAATTATTTTTTAATCCTGGTAACTAATTCAACGTGCTGTATGAGACTACAAGACAGGTAGTCCCAGTCTTCCTTTGCATGAGATTTTTATGTCTTTTCCTTGTCAACAAAGCCGAAGTCAAAATGGCCATGTGAGACTGTGTAAGAGCTTGACATGAAAAGATGGGACCTGAGGCTGGTGCTAGGAGATTTCATTTTGCCCACCTAGGTGGGTGTTATTTAATCTGTGTCTCCTGAAAGAGCAAGCTGTGTGATAATTGTCTTTTCATCTGTTGATGAAAAGTCGCTTGCTCATGTTAATGTTCCCTAGGACAGAAAGGCCAGATCCAGTTTAGATACAGCTGTTTCTCGGCTTTCGTCCGACCTTGATAGCACTATCACATCATTTATCAGTGCACTCTGGCAAAACTGATTGCAGCACTCATCTTGCATGTCCATGTGTAGAGGTGTGAGGTGGGGTTGTCTCTTTTGACTGAATCTGTACGTAACAGCATTGCTAAAAGCTTTGCCTCTTTATCCCATCTACATCTTCTATTATATACACTGAGTTAGTGACAGTACAGGAGGTAATTGTCAGCCTGCCTGGAAGATCCAATTTGTGCATTAAAATAATGCTGTCCTGATCTTGTAGCACCAGTTTGTTTATTGTTTTTTTTGTGAAGTTTTTTTTCCCACCAGTCCATAAACCCATACTCATCATATTGAGCTTATAATAGGGACAGGTCGTCCTCTAAATTCAAAGAAAAAAAAATGAAACTCCTTGTAAACTTAAAAAAAAAAAAAAA
>NW_016867392.1:0-1541 GCF_001698545.2 Rhinopithecus bieti | reverse complement strand
TTTTCTAAGACCCCTATAATTGGCCCTATTAATTACATGGTCAGCCAGGTTTGGGGAGAACTCAGACTTACAAATTTTTTTTAATAACTTGCCATATTATTACTTTCAAGTGTTGCACTTGAGAATCCTGTAAGTGCTTTAAAAAACAATCACATATTCCTGTTTGAATGCAAATGTTGCTGTGACAACAGTTCTTGAAAACAATTGGTCTGTGTTGGGTTTTGAATATTCATCTTTATTAATTTTATTCTGAACACACATGAGGTATTCTGAATCAGAGAGAAATTATTATTATCTTGTTAAAAGCAAATAATTAATTTGCTTTCCTGAACCCTCATTCTCACCCCTGCAGTGACACAATGTAAGCCAGGTCAAATCGCCTACAGATAGAAAGTCTGTATTACAGGTGAGGAATGGAGACAAATAGATTTTGTTTCTACTTTATATACAGGAGAAAAGGCACCTGTCTCCCCTTTCTTCTCAAAAGGAAGGAATGAAACCTTTGTTCTTTGAAGACAAAATGGAAAGGATCCTGGGTTCTTACTCTAAACTTGTTTAATATAAATGTATCTTTCCAAGAACCAGATATGTCTCCAACTTCTATGACCTAGAAATGTCTTCAAGGTCCCTGACTTCATTCGTCCTTGAAATGTAAACATATACCTCTAGAGTCAGATAAATCTCCGTAGAGTTCTATCACCAACTATATACTTGTATATTACCTTACCAAGTTTGGCTCTTAGCTCAAGATTCCAAGTTTCCTGCAAAATTTATTTAGGTAAACCTAAACTGCAAATACAAAAAAAAAAATTCTCTTTGTACCTCAGAGTCAGCCTACACTATCAATGAGGTTAACATTTCTTTGTGGTAAGGACGCATGCTTGCTTAGCAAATATTTTCCCATGCACAATAACAAAATTAACCTCAGCTCAGTATGTTCTCATTATAATAAATGTTAGTATAATTCATTCAATATATTCAACAAATATTGATTTTGTGCCTACTGTGTGGCAGGCCTTGTTCTAACAAGGTATTTCACTACAAGTAGACTTCTCCCAGAGTTGGGATTTTACTGTTGCTTATAAACCTTCCTCTTGAATTAGAATGACTCTTCTAAGATCAATTCGTGTTCTATTTGATATTTCAAAAGTCCTAAGTGACCATGGTAACAAAAAAAATGAAGTCTGAAAATTTCTGAGCAAGATTTGGAACATTGTTCTCTGGGGACTATTAAATTCAATCATTTTTTCTTTGTACTTTGCCATTCTTCCTTATCACTTATAATCCTAACTGCTAATCTTTGAGACATTCCCATAGCTTCCTTCACTAAACTCAAGCACATTAATTTGCATGCTAGACTAACTCAAATGACTTCTCAGCTTTAAGCCAAAGAAAGTTTTCTTCAAAATGTTTCCAACAATCAAACAGTTTTGTTTGCCAAATTTTAAAGGCTTCTTTTACAAC
Organism: Rhinopithecus bieti; assembly: GCF_001698545.2. Classification (NCBI taxonomy): domain Eukaryota; kingdom Metazoa; phylum Chordata; class Mammalia; order Primates; family Cercopithecidae; genus Rhinopithecus; species Rhinopithecus bieti. Next base: position 77 of record NW_016867392.1, on the reverse strand, counting down.
TAAGTCCATGGTAGCTTAAAATATATGGGTTTTCATAACCTGCTTCCCCTTTAATAAAACAAAATCAGAGAATTTAT
>NW_016867391.1:0-1152 GCF_001698545.2 Rhinopithecus bieti | reverse complement strand
AGGGTGGAGGAAGGATCGTCCCAGGAGGAGGGGTGATGCTGGAGTACAGAGGGACCTGAGGAGGCTGCCTCACTGGCCATGAGGGTGGAGGAGGGATCGTCCCAGGAGGAGGGGTGATGCTGGAGTAGAGAGGGACCGAAGGAGGCTGCCTCACTGGCCGTGAAGATGGAGGAGGGGCCAGGAGCCAAGGAACAGAAGCTGGAAAAGGTGAGGAAATGAATTCTCCTGGGCCCTCCAGGAGGAGCCCGCCCTCCTGACCCTCCACTCTAGCCCAGTGAAGCTGATTCTGGACTTCTGATCCCTAGAACTGTAGGAGAACAAACCAGTGTTGTTTGAAGCCACCTGGTTTGTGCTCATCTGTAACAGCAGCCACAGGAAACTAATACACATGGCGAGACATCATGCACGGATCCCTGGAGCCAGGCCCTGGCAAGTAGATCCCACTGGTCTGCCCCCGGGCGAGCCTGCTGCCTCCTCTGCAGACCAGCCCAGTGGGAAGCAAGGCAACTCCTGGGAGGAAGACCCTACCTGCTCCCTCCCCTGCCTGCAGCACACAGAGGCCAGAACCCTGGCACCGGTTTCCTTTTGGATAGTGCCCTTGTCCATTAATTTGGGAGACGCCCTAATGCTCATGAGGTCTGGAATCCATGCTTCAGGACGGACTCTCTTCAGCGGACCCTGATTTATCCTCAGGTCCTCGGGTCCTGTCGTTTGTTGGGGTGTAGGACTTGCAAGGCCTCGGGCTCATGTCTACTCCTCGAGGAGTCACCGTCCTGGCGCTTCATCATCCACACCAACAGTCGGGGCTGGGGGTGGCCCACTTTGTAAGCCCCCATTAGGCACCTCCCACTGCTAATGGCTCATTTCGTGCGCCCACCTCCTGTCACCAGCGGTGGTCTGGAAACAAAGATGCCAGAGCCCCTTCCATAACACAGATCCCCACTTTTGCCAGTGGGAGTCATGAGGGGACTAATTTTCTCCCTAGAGCGTCAACCTGAAAAACCAGTGGGCTGCCTTCAGTGCACAGCAAGGCAGCTGAGAAGGGCCATGTATGCTGCTAATTAAGGTGTGAGAGGTCTACACGCATCGACCAGAGACTTACGAAGGTATCAATAAACATATGCAATTTTTTTTTTTTTTTTTTTTTTTTTT
>NW_016867390.1:1926-7366 GCF_001698545.2 Rhinopithecus bieti | reverse complement strand
AAAGGGAAATATTATAGTATACAAATCTCTTTTATCTTGAAGCAAGCATATCAATTCATCAGAAAAAAACAGCATGTTTTTTTGTTCCGCAGTTCTGAAAGTAAAACTTCCAAGTGTTTGTTTTTCCTTTTAAAATAAGGGCCATTGAATAAAATATTGACCAGCATTCGCAGTAGAACTTTTTATAGAAACTACAGTGGTATTCTTTATACAGGTATTTCTTTTACTTGACCTTAGCAGGAGACAAGAACACAATGATGAACCAGAGTTATGTCAATGAATAGAGAAAAATGATTTAGTTCGGTAGCATTTTGACAGCCTAACTTAAAATGAGGTTGAAATCTTACTATAATTCTAGGAAACAAAATTTAACCAAAGGCCTACTGAAAGGCCATTCATTATTATATTGAAAATTTTATTTTCAAATCATTTTAGTAGCTTTGATAATTTTTCAGATTATCAATAAGTATTAAATAATAGAATAATACAACAAATCAAAATAAATAATACAGCTGGAAGATATATTAGAGTCCCTATCTAGATATAGAAGAAAAAATTGCATGCTTTCAAAACTCCGGTTGAGGTTGTCCATAGCATACCAAATGCAGAGCAGCAGAAGCTGGAAACTTTGAGCTAGTCATTACTAGGTTGTGCCAGTGAATTGCAATGAATCAGAGGGCATTCTTTCAGGAACGTTATTTCTAAAGTATATGCAGAGATAACTTTTAGTCAAAAGAACTATGAATACTCCAGAGACTACTTCATTTCCTAATATATAATCAGGAATGTAAACAAATGAGAAGTTTGGTGGAACAGTTAAAATGTCTTTGAATAATTGTGGATTCTAGTATTTACATTGAACAATTGAAAATTCTCATTTTGTAGATCAAAAGAAATTGGATATTAGCAATTTCACACATCTCTATCTTTTATAAGATAGATTTCATTTCCTTCACTATGTATGTTATACAAATATAAATATAAAGCTAGATTTTTTATAGTATAGTGCTTCAAATAATTACATATAGTTACAGAAAAAGTAAGCTATAATTATATTGAGAAATCGTCATTTTAGAAGTGACGTTGCAAGAAATTTTTTTTATTTTGTTCACATAACTTAATAATATATTTTATTCCTGCTGGGCTGATGCCTTTGTTATAAGAAAGTAGATGGTAAGAAACAGACTGATTGATTACACTTACAGAAACCTTAGGGGTAAAGAAACAAAAGTAAATCACATAAATTTATCTGAAAATATGTATTTTACCATGGAACTGAACTTTGTTTTTTGGCTCTTAGTTTAAAAGCAAGCTAATATTGTATAAATTGCATGCTCTAAAGTAAATTTTCTAAATTGGTGATCTGAGTAACAAGAAATACGTTACAAGAAATTGTTCTGTGCTGAAGTGTAAGAAGATGAAGGTTAAAGAAAGTTAATTAGATTGACTTACGGATTGATTTATTGATTTACTGATTACCTTCACACCTCTATAATAAGTATAATTTTCCATTACAAAACTTTTTTCTTCCCTAGACAAACCAAAATCTTATTTATACTTTGTTCCCCATTCTTAGAAGCTATTTTGAAGAGCCAGGAGGAATCATCAGCTTCATAGAAAGATAATATATTGCTTTATTTTCTATTATTTCTGCAATTTGGTTGTTAGTTCAAGGGATTGGATATCAACAGTCTAGAGGAACGGTAATATCCAGGTAGATATCCTTAACACATCCCTTGCACCCTTGGTTAATTCCTAGGCAGCCTATCAGAAGTGTTCAGTTGGGTCCCAAGTGGTTCGGGGATCTCTCCAGGCTCTGACTCCTCATGGTCATCACCTCCCTGCTCCTGTCTGAGGGTTCCGGTTTCCATGCCTGCTCTTGTCTGAGGGTTCCGGTTTCCATGCCTGCTCTTGTCTGAGGGTTCCGGTTTCCATGCTGTGATGCCGGATGCGTCACAGCAGAGCCTTCAGTAGCTTGCCTGTTGCCTTTCAGTTCTTGTTGGCCCAGGAACCTGCTTCCTCACTTTGTCCACAGTGTCAACCACAGGATCCCATCCCATTACCAGGCAGGCCAGGCATTTAAAATTTCAGCCTGAGCCCAGAGATGGGCTTTGGATTGTGCAGCCATAAAGAGTAATAGCTATGTTTTCATGGTTCTTGGTAATTACATTGAATTTCCTTATTGTAATATTAGGAATATACACTGAAAATTTGTAGGTTAAAAAAAGAAAAGAAAACAAATGAATTTACTTTATGATTCCTCTTTAAAATAATGACCAATAAAATGTAGGTAGAAGTAGCTTTAGTAGTAGCTATAAGAAGAAACACTTTAAAATAATGAGGTCCTTCATTCCCTTGGACAAATATATTATTCAGATACGAACTATATCTTAATGCAATGTTTTCCACTTAAAATAACTATTAATAAAGTAAATGAATGAAGCATTGGCTCCTTGTTTCCCAAACATGTATATAATACTTAAAATAATGATGCCAGTATGTATTTGCTATAAACATTCTTTCCAATGATTCTAAAGATTAAAAAAAGAAACGGCTGTCCCTTCTCCTGCTCTCCCACTGAAGATAACTAAAGGAGGGAAAAGTTCTAGACCTCATTGTTCAGAAGAATATTATAAGATGCTAGAGTTTAGCCTCAAGTTTAACTCTATATTGTATTTAAATATAAATAACTTTATTTAAATGTATTTAAATATAAATAACTTTATATTTTATTTAAATAGCATGCAATGAAGTTGATGCCTATTTTACTGCTTCCTTACCAGAAAGTTTCAACTCCAGCAACTGGGTGAAAAGCATCTCAGATTTCTTAGGAAAACAAGGCCCACTTTGTGTACACATATATCACATAATCAAATAAACTAGAAAATACTTATATATAAGAAGTGAAGTTATACACATTATTTAGATACATATAATAACAGATTAAAAACTAAATTGCTAGTAAACATGATTTAAATCTAAAACGTACAAGTGTTAAAAGACAAGGGAAACTATTTTGCAGTAAGTATTCCAAAGAATTTTTCCAGAATTCCAAAAATCCTAGATAAATTTGTATACATATGAAAATACAAATATCAATCTTAACATTACCACTCTACTGTTATATAAATTTCCAGTTAAAATATATAAGCTATGGCTTTTCTGTCCAGCTCTTAGAGGCCTAAGATGATGTCCCTGCCTCAGTATGGAATGTCTTCTCTTCCTCTACCCACCAAATTACTACATCTCTTTCAAGGCCCTTTTCAAAAGCTCTTTTTCATGGAGCTTTCCCCACTGTACAAGTCAGAATTAATTACTTCTTCCTATGGGCTCTCAAAGCACTTTGAACTTCTAAATGGCAATTACTTTATTCTGCCTTGCACTATTTACATGTTTAAATATGTCTGCCTCACAAGGCTTTAGTTTCCTTGAAGACAACATCTTAATCAAACTTCCCCCCACCCCACCCCATTGGATTTCTTTCATTCATGTGTACTTAATTATAATTTGGAAAATCATTACCAGTTAGAGAATTGCTGCCCAATAACTCTGGGTTAAAAATAACAGAACTGAAATTATTATTCTTTACAATCCCTTCCAGTCAAATTCTGACTGTAAATGATGCCTTTCCATGTTGATCATTTTGTACCTTTGACAAGAAGGCAGCAATGTTAAAACTGTCTATGTGTGATATTTTCCAATATTCCTTGGATTCCTAAATGCACCCTTTAATATATCATACCTGTAGAATGTCTGAAAATGTCACTTGGATAACTATCTTTTCCCTGTGCTTTACTAAGATTAACCTTTTGAGTCATATAAATCAAAAATTCAAGGAAAGAGAAAAAGCTGAAATGGATGTCACCTTTGTCCCTTTACTTTGTGAAACTTTCAACTTGAATACTGTATCATTGGTGATATTTTAAACTTTTAGCCATGTATCTATGATGTTTCTCTCCGTGGAGGTAAGAACAAATATTATTCACTCTCAGATGTCTTCTAATTTGGGGAAAGGCAATTTGTAGTTAGAAAAATATGAGACTGGGTTTAAACAATTCCCTCAAGGAGTGTAAATAGTATCAGAACTGAAAATAACCCCTAATTTTTCACTTCTCATCAGCATCCTAGTCTCTAGAGCATCTAAAATACTGTTAATTTGTACAATACTGTACAAATGATGACTCTCAAATCATATATGTAGATGTGTGTAGGCCACCTACATAGATGTATTAAAGTGTATGTAGATCTATGTAGAACACATGAATTAAACCTCAAAGGGCTAGGTAAATGTACCGAGCATTGTTTTCTAGTCTAACCTGTTACCTTTTCACTAATAACTAGCTTCATATAAGATCAAATAAATTCCTCCTTCACTGAGTTTAATACTGTATTTGTTTATCTTTTCACACTTTTTACTTAGTTTTACAATCATCTGATTTTCTCTGATAACCAGATTAAGATGGAGATCTATGCTTATATTGACAGAAAAAAATGAGGTTCAGTCGTTTAATGTCAAAAATTCCTCTTTTTTCTTTCATATTTCAGCATCTTTTCTCTTTGTTAAACTTAGTAACAGGAAAGGAAATGTTAGAGGCATGAGTGGGTGAAACTTAGAAGCACTTTAGAAGAGCTTGCCTTCGAATTGATTGCTATTTAATGATATATATGATTAATTTGGCATGTGCTAATGTTAATTCTTATTTTTCTTATTTATGAAAAATTACATCAAAAACACCACGTGCCACTGTAATGCTTACATTTTAAATATCTTTATCTCATATTTGGTGTTTACATAAAACTTTTGTCTTTGTATATTTCTGATCATGTATTAAACTGAGTTTACATAAAAAAACAGCACATTTTAAACATCAATAGTGGCTATATTGCTTTATTTTATTTTGAATATCATTAGAAATTAGTGTCCATGGGTTAACACATAATCCATATATTATTGTAAAATTGTGCCAGAAGTTATCAATGGAAGGATTTGTATAATATAAGTCTATATAAACAGAGTGGAAGTTGTACTATATAAAAAGGACACAAAGCAATATTCTACCTGTATAAGTTCAGGTTTGGACTTAAATTTCAAAGTATCAGTTGTTGAAATCTGTAGCAATTGAGAAACAAGAAAAGGAAGCAATGATAAACTAAAAAAAAAATTAGGAGAAATATTTGCTATTATTTAATTTAAATATTCAATTTTATTCATATTTAGGAGAAAATAGAAATTTAGAGAAAATAAAAAGGTTCAATGTGAATTTAAAATCATATACAGATATATGGCCACTTAAAGGCTAAATGTGACACCTTTTTTATAGCCAAAATTATATTGGAGTCTAAATAATTAAAATTGTCTGAATGAGGAAATAATTGGGATCTTAGTTTACAGCAGAAATATTACTCATATTTGTAGTCTACAAAGCAACTTTGCATACAT
>NW_016867390.1:0-1415 GCF_001698545.2 Rhinopithecus bieti | reverse complement strand
AAAGCAAAAGTAAATCCATAAAGCCAAACAACAGATCAAATTTGGCATGTGCTAATGTTAATTCTTAATTATTAACAGATTCTTAACAGATTCTTCTTGCTAGTGATCAATATAAAGATACAAAACTCTGAACTGACATAGAACAGAGCCAGTAAGTAAAATATGAGTTAGAATAAGATATTTTGAAAAAATAAACTTACTATATTTCAAAATGGATAAGTTGTATTCTCATTAAGGCATCAGGAAAAAACAATCTAGAGCTTACCATGGCTATAAAACTGCCCAAAAGTTGAGTCCCTGCTTTGAAATCCTCCCCACGCTGACGATTTAGATGAAATTTGTGGAACTGGAAAGAAATACACAACAATACTCTAAATAAAAATACTCTACATCCTGACCAATTTTTGTATCTCAGCAAACTTCAAATGTAATATAAAAATTCCACCGAATAACTGTCTTGCTGACAAGTTATTCAGACATATAATAAAGGAAAATAGTTTTGATTTGTAGCTTTAATTTGAAGATTCTATTATCTTCTATAAATTTTAACTACAATGTTAGTTAATTTTGGTAGAGAATGCCAAGTTGAATTACTATATTTGAAAGGTTTATTTAATTTTCTTAAAAAAGTATAAATGTTTTATATACACACAAAATATTACACATATGCTTATAAACATATAGTGTCACATACATGGTACATAATATGTTTTATTGAATCAAAAAAGTATAGGAAGCTTATGCCATTTACATCATTCTGGTTTTTTTTTATTATAATGCCCACTTAAAAGGTTAAAAAATTCTTATTTCTCTGGATATTGGGAAATTTGACTTTTTGGAAGCTCCTTGTAAGCAGTAAGAAATAAAGCTATCATGATATTAAACAGAATTATAGAATCTGTAATAAAAAATTATTTCTACATCATTACATTTTATTCTGAAGTCCCAGTGACCATCTCCCATTTTCTCCTATATGTGTGAGAAATAACTGATGTTTAGCAATTGAATTTATTTTTATTACTGAACTCAAGTCAAAGTCTCAGCGTGGGGTTCAAGTTCTCAAAGATGGGCAGATTTAATATGTTTGTCACCATCTTGATATTGCTGAGCTTCAGATGAAAGTGATGGTTGGTAAGTCTGTGAACTGAGGACAAACCCTGTGTTAATGTTGATGTGGTATTCAATAACTCATTTATTTTTGTTCTAAGTTGCAATACATTTTACTAGGCTGATATTAATTTTAACAATTGCCTCTTTTTCTCCAGTTTAGCCAGTCATTACTTTAGTCACAGACCTGGCATGTTATTACATTATTCAAAAAAACAGAATGTGAAAATTTATGTATGTTTTTTATTTTTCTTTAAGTTTATAAAACAAGTATCTAAAATTATTTTAGGTGAAAACCTATTTCCTTT
>NW_016867389.1:0-1520 GCF_001698545.2 Rhinopithecus bieti | reverse complement strand
AAAGAAGAAGAAAAGGTTTCATATCCCATTTTCAAATACACTGAAATATTAATTATGCCTTTGTGCATATTTAATATACTGAACTTACCATTTTCATCATCCTCACTAGACTCATCTCTAAATGGGTTGAAATCGTCATCATCTCCAGAACTCATGTTTTTAGAGCTCTCATAGTCACTTTCTTCATTATCAGAGGCATCAGATTCACTTCCACTGTCATCAGAACTGCTACCAGTAAGGCCACCTACTTTTCGTGCTTTTTTGGCTTCTCGAGTTATTTCTTCACCTACCCCCAGCCACAAACAAGAGGGTCAGCCCAAATTCAATGTTTCTTAAGATCCAGTACATCATATTTAGTTCATGAATTAATTCAAATGAAAAGTGCAGAGGAAAAGTATTTATGTAAGTCAAAGAACAAACAGAATTCACAAGCCAGTGCTAACCTTTTGGACTCCCATAAAAAATAAGGTTATAAACATTTATTCTGAAGAAGAGACTGGATACAGAAGTACTAAGTCAAGACCGCCTTCAAGTGTACCACTTTCAAAACAAATTCAGGACAACAGAGTAAAAGCAGAAACTCTGGCACAGTCACAATTTGTGTATCGGATTTGAGAAGAGACCTAATAATTATAGGTTTACAGACACAGAATACTTAGAAAATCAACAGAAAATCAATTTATAAAACCTTTTTATTTTTGGAGATAGGGCCTCACTCTGTTGCCCAGCCTGGAGTGCAGTGCCATAATCATAGCTCACTGCAGCCTCAACTTCCCTGGCTCATGTGATCCTCCCACCTCAGCCCCTCAAATACCTGGGACTACAGGCACATGCCACCATGACCAGATATTTTTTTTTCCCAGTGTCTCACTCTGTCTCCCAGGCTAAAGTGTAGTGGCATAATCTTGGCTCACTGCAGCCTCCGGCCCCCGAATTCAAGTGATTCTAATACCTCAGCCTCCCGTGTAGCTGGGATTATGAAGTGCCCTGCCACCAGGCCCGGCTAAGTTTTGTATCTTAAGTAGAGATGGGGTTTCGCCATATTGGCCAGGCTGGTCTTGAACTCCTGACCTCAGGTGATCCACCTGCCTCAGCCTCCCAAAGAGCTGGAATTACAGGCGTGAGCCACCGTGCCCAGCAAAAAGTCAACTTCTAAAACCCAAACAAGGCTAGGTGGGATGGCTCACACCTGTAATCCCAGCACTTTGGGAGGCCTAGGCGGGCGCACTGCTTAAGCTCAGGAGTTCAAGACCAGCCTGGCTAACGTGGCTAAACCCCGTCTCTACTAAAAATACAAAAATTAGCAGGGCACGGTGGTGCAGCCCTGTAATCCCAGCTCCTTGAACCCAGGAGGCAAGAGTTGCAGTGAGCCAAGATGGTGCCACTATACTCCAGCTCAGGTGACAGGGACCCTGTCACCAAAAAAAAAAAAAAAAAAGGCTCTTTTAAAGAAGACTACTGACACACCCAGCTCTCTCTCTCTCTCTCTATATATATATACATATATATTTTTTGAGACA
>NW_016867388.1:0-667 GCF_001698545.2 Rhinopithecus bieti | reverse complement strand
GACCTTGTGATCCACCTGCCTCGGCCTCCCAAAGTGCTGGGATTACAGGCATGAGCCACCGCGATCAGCTACTGAGGCATTTCTACTAAGACAGAACAGGTACACAGTCAAAAGTATCAGCTCTGAACATGTGCTGTGTAAGGATTTAGGAAGTAAATAGGGTATTTGCTTTATCCATCATTCAGATTCTATGATTATAAAGATTTTGTTTAACTGACTTCCTTTGTACTTTTTTTTCCTTTGTTGAAGTATTTAAAACAAATCTCAGACATCATGTCATTTAATTCCTACATCCTCAATATGTATCTTTTTTAAAACAGGAATTTTTCTTTGGTACCCATAGTGCTGTTATCACATTTTATAAAATAAATAGTAATTTGGCCGTGCGTGGTGGCTCACGCCTGTAATCCCAGCACTTTGGGAGGCCGAGGCAGGTGGATCACCTGAGGTCGGGAGTTCGAGACCAGCCTGACTAACATGCAGAAACCCTGTCTCTACTAAAAATACAAAAATTAGCTGGGCATGGTGGCGCATGCCTGTAATCCCAGCTACTCAGGAGGCTGAGGCAAGAGAATCACTTGAACCCGGGAGGCAGACGTTGCGGTGAGCCGAGATCAAGCCAATGCACTCCAACCTGGGCAATAACAGCAAAACTCCGTCTCAAAAA
>NW_016867387.1:0-1180 GCF_001698545.2 Rhinopithecus bieti | reverse complement strand
AGAAATAAGAAAGGACCTTGAAGAGGTCCTTCACTTCCCTGTTAGCTGTATTCCTTGGTATTTTATTCTCTTTGTAGCAATTGTGAATGGGAGTTCATTCAGGATTTGGCTCTCTGCTTGCCTATTGTTGGTGTAAAGGAATGCTTGTGATTCTTCCACATTCATTTTGTATCCTGAGAGTTTGCTGAAGTTGCTTATCAGCTTAAGGAGTTTTTGGGCTAAGATGATGGGGTTTTCTAAATATAAAATAATGTCGTCTGCAAACAGAGACAATTTGACGTCCTCTTTTTTTTTTTTTTTTTTTGAGACGGAGTCTCACTCTGTTGCCCAGGCTGGAGCACAGTGGTGTGATCTCAGCTCGCTGCAACCTCTGCCTCCTGGGTTCAAGCAATTTTCTGCCTCAGCCTCCTGAGTAGCTGGGATTACACGTGCCTGCCACCATGCCTGGCTACTTTTTTTGTATTTTAGGTAGAGACAGGCTTTCACCATGTAGGCCAGGCTGTTCTTGAACTGCTGACCTTGTGATCCTCCTGCCGTGGCCTCCCAAAGTGCTGGGATTACAGGCATGAGCCACTGCCCCTGCCTGACTTCCTCTCTTCTTATCTGAGTACACTTTATTTCTGTCTCTTGCCTGATTGCTCTGGGCAGAACTTTCAACACTACGTTGAATAGGAGTGGTGAGAGAGGGCATCCTTGTTTTGTGCTGGTTTTCACAGGGAAAGCTTCCTGCTTTTGCCCATTCACTATGATATTGGCTGTGGGTTTGTCATATATAGCTCTTATTATTTTGAGGTATGTCCCATCAATACCTAGTTTATTGAGAGTTTTAACATGAAGGGATGTTGAAGTTTATCAAAGGCCTTTTCTGCATCTATTGAGATAATCATGTCGTTTTGTCTTTGGTTCTGTTTATGTAATGGATTACATTTATTGATTTGCATATGTTGAACCAGCCTTGCATCCCAGGGATGAAGCCCACTTGATCATGGTGAGTAAGTTTTTTGATGTGCTGCTGGATTTGGTTTGTCAGTATTCTATTGAGGATTTTTGCATCAATGTTCATCAGAGAGATTGGTCTGATGTTTGTGTGTCTGTGTGTGTGTGTGTGTGTGTGTGTGTGTGTGTGTCTGCCAGGTTTTAGTATCAGGATGATGCTGACCTCATAAAATGAGTTAGGGAG
>NW_016867386.1:0-1517 GCF_001698545.2 Rhinopithecus bieti | reverse complement strand
ATTTATTTATTTTATTTATTCATTTATTTATTTATTATTGCAACAGAGTCTCACTCTGTTGTCCAGGCTGGAGTGCAGTGGTGCAATCTTGGCTCACTGCAACCTCTGCCGCCCGGGTTCAAGCAATTCTCCTGTCTCAGCCTCCCAAGTAGCTGGGACTACAGGTGTCTGCCACCACGCCTAATTTTGTATTTTAATAGAGACGGGGTTTCACCATATTGGTCAGGCTGGTCTCGAACACCTGACCTCAAGTGATCCACCCACCTTGGCCTCCCAAAGTGCTGGGATTACAGGCGTGAGCCACTGCGTCCAGCCTTAAGTGTAATCAGCTTCTGATTTAAAGTAAGAGACTTGTGACTCTCTCACTTGAACACTTACTTGGAGGCCATGGTGGGGTTATTAGTTGGCCTAATTTCAATATTGTATCTCAGGGAACAGGAAGGCTCTAGGAGAGGGCTAGGGGTAGGGAAATGGACAATCAATGGAACAGTCAGAATACATACATTTATCCATTAAGTGTGCTGTGTTACATGGCCGGGTTTTGTGGTACCCAAAACAATTACAATAGTAATATCAAAGATCACTAATCACAGATCAGCATGACAGATATAATCATAATGAAAAGCTTGAAATATTGCTAGAAATACCAAAATGGGACATAGAGATACAAAGTAAGCACACGGTATTGGAAAACAGCACTGATAGACTTGCTTGAAGAAAGGTTGCCACAAATATTCAATTTGTTAAAACACAGTATTTGCAAAGCACAACAAAGCAAAGTGCAGTTAAACAAGGTATGCCTGTAGATATTGATTATTCAGTTTTCTAAAAGATGTTTAAATTGCTCCATTAACATTTTAAGTATAATCTTTCAAACTGCGCTATCCAATATGGTAGCCACTAGCTACATGTAGCTTTTGAATTCCCATCAACTAAAATTAAATAAAATTTAAAATTCAGTTATTTAGCCACACTAGTCACCTTACAAGTGCTCAGTAGCCACATGTGGTTACTGGCTATTAAATTGGGCAGTGCAGATGTAGAAAATTTCCATAATTGCAGAAAGTTCTACTGAAAAGTGCTGTTCCAGCCCGGTGCAGTGGCTCACACCTGTAATGCCAGCACTTTGGGAGGCTGAGGCAGGTGGATCACGAGGTAAGGAGTTCAAGACCAGCCTGGCCAAGATGGTGAAACCCCATCTCTACCAAAAATACAAAAATTAGCCAGGCCCGGTGGCGGGCACCTGTAATCCCAGTGACTCGGGAGGCCAAGTCAGAGAATTGCTTGAACCCAGGAGGCGGAGGTTGCAGTGAGCCAAGATCGTGCCACTGCACTCCAGCCTGGGTGACAGAGCAAGCCTCTGTCTCCAAAAAAAAAAAAAAAAAAAAAAAAAAAAAAAAAAAAAAAGAAAAGGGGGGGCAAAATTTGGAACCAAAAGCAAAATTTTCAAAACCCCAAAAGGAAAAAAGAAAACAAAAGTAACCTAATAAATGCAGGAAATAACATGAAAGGAAAAT
>NW_016867385.1:0-668 GCF_001698545.2 Rhinopithecus bieti | reverse complement strand
AAAAAAAAAAAAAAAAAAAAAAAATTCTTAAAAGGGCTAAGTAGCATGAGAACTCACTACTAGGTGATAAGAATAAGAAATGGGACAAGAAATGAAATTGGGAAGGAGAGTCGGGGGTCACAAAGGAATGCTGCATTCTGCAACCATTCATACTGTTGCCCTCTGGAATGTGCAGTGCAAAACCCATACAACCTTAGTCAATATCCCTGGAGCTAGATTGCAAAGGTTTCATCCAATGCTGTATAAAGCAAGAAAAGAATTCAGTAGAATAATTGATGACCCTAGGAAATTAAAAATGAACTGTTTCTTTTCCCCTTTTCTCTCCTTTACCTTCACCTCCTACTATTTCGAGAAGTTTGGCAGTGTTAAGGAGCGCAAGGCATTTGCACAGAAGCTCATCCATGGGCTTCGAAAGTTGAGAATTCCTCCTAATGTATACTCTTTAGTCTTTTACATTTTTTTATAGTTGATAATTTATGCATTTAAATTAAATTCCAAGGACACTTCCTCTGAGATGTTTCGGCAGCAATTTTTTTTTTATATATATATACAGGAATTCCTCTTTTTGTCCTTAAAGCAAATAGGAAATTTGTTTTGTATATTCCAGAAGTAGAAAATGATGAAAGATAAATAATGTTATTGAATAAAATATTTCTATTGACATTTCT
>NW_016867384.1:0-1183 GCF_001698545.2 Rhinopithecus bieti | reverse complement strand
TAAATAAATAAATAAATAAATAAATAAATAAATAAAAGTAAAACCCCAAACCATAAAAACCCTAAAACAAAATGTAGGCAATACAATTCAGGACATAGGCATGGACAAAGACTTCATGCCAAAATGCCAAAAGCAATTGGAACAAAAGCCAAAATTGACAAATGGAATCTAATTAAACTATAGAATTTCTGTACAGCAAAAGTGAACAGGCAACCTACAGAATGGGAGAAAATTTTTTCTCCCTTCATCAGAGTGAACAACCTATCATCAGAGTGAACAGGCAACCTACAGAATGGGAGAAAATTATTTCAATCCACCCATCTGACAAAGGTCTAATATCCAGAATTTACAAGAACTGAAACAAATTTACAAGAAAAGAAAACATCAAAAAGTAGGCAAATGATATGAACAGACATTCCTCAAAAGAAGACATTTGTGCGGCCAATGAATGTATGAAAAAAGCTCAACATTGTTAATTGAGGAGATACTGCAACTGATACCACAGAAATTCAAGGGATTATTAGTATCTACTATGAGCAACTACATGCCAATAAATTGAACAATCTATAAGAAATGAACAAATTACTAGACACATCCAACCTACCAAAATTGAACCATGAAAAAATCCAAACCTTGAGCAGACCAATAACAGGTAACAAGATTGAAGCTGTAATAAAAAGTCTCCCAGGAAAGAAAAGCCCAGACCCATTGACTTCACTGCTGAAACCTCCCCAATACTTAAAGAATAACTAATACAAATCATACTTAAACTACTCTGCAAAATAAAAGAGGAAAGAATACTTCTCAACTCATTGTATGAAGTCAGTATTACCCTGATACCAATGTTATAAATTTACTTACTTATTTATTTATTTATTTATTTATTTATTTATTTATTTATTTAGAGATGGAGTCTCGCTCTGTCGCCCAGGCTGGAGTGCAGTGGCACGATCTCTGCTCACTGCAAGCTCCGCCTCCCGGGTTCATGCCATTCTCCTGCCTCAGCCTCCTGAGTAGCTGGGACTACACGCGCCTGCCTCCACGCCCCGCTAATTTTTTGTATTTTTAGTAGAGACAGGGTTTCACCATGTTAGCCAGAATGGTGTCAATCTCCTGACCTCGTGATCTGCCCACCTTGGCTTCCCAAAGTGCTGGGATTAAAGGCGTGAGCTACCACGCCCAG
>NW_016867382.1:12996-14146 GCF_001698545.2 Rhinopithecus bieti | reverse complement strand
TATGTGTACCATTCAAAGAGATCTGAAAATTGAATTAACAGCATTTTTATAGCATGAATCTTTGATTAGAAAATATTGGAGCCTGTTTGTGACATTTTAGGTTGCCACATATAATGTGTTTTATATGAAATAATATAATCAACTTATTTATAGAAGTGTAGATGATTTTAGTTCTTTTCCTATCAGTATTCAAATAGAGTTTGATAGCTTAGCAGACTCATGTTGTATATGCATGTGTTTGAGAGGACAGGTTTGCAATCAAAGCTGATTGTTTGCCCAAACACCATCTGGCCTACCCATTTATAATATGTCAAATGAGACTGCCGAAGGTATGAGAAAAATCTGAATTTCACATTTATTTAGGTCATATTGGTTGAAGATTCTCTGGCCACAGCTCAAACTGCACTATTACACTATTATAATGTTTGTATTTTCATCACGACCCACAGTTTTTTTTTTTTAACTTTTCTGAATTTTCTTGAATGCTTTACTGATTTTCACTACCTTCCTTTTAATTATTTCAGATACCTACTATCTGCTTTCACCCACTGTCGATCATAAAGTTAATCATCTTGTTACAATATAGACTATTATAAGCTCTAGTAAAATAACTTAAATATTTTAAAACCCAAATATCTTTGGATGGACTTTGCGCATATTAAATTCTTGTTTATTATAACAAGGTTTCAATATGCATAAACATATACATATAAGTAAATATTTTATAATGTATCACTGGCTCTTGTAAAGATAGGTATTCATGCTCAATATCAACATTTTGAAAAATGTAGCTATTAATAGATATTCATGCGCAAAGTTGAGATTTTAACTGAAAGTTAATGACTTGGGATTTTTAAGTAACTGTCCAAATAAATAGAGGGAATACAATAAACATCTCACAATAAACATCTCACTTTGCATTAGACACTTCTGCTAGAACATGTTTTATAAGAATTAAATGTTGGTTTTTGTTTTTTGAGACGGAGTCTCGCTCTGTCTCCCAGACTGGAGTGCGGTGGGGTGATCTCGGCTCACTTCAAGCTCCACCTCCCGGGTTCCCGCCATTCTCCTGCCTCAGCCTCCCGAGTAGCTGGGACTACAGGCGCCTGCCACCACGCCCAGCTAGTTTTTTGTGTGTTTTTTTTTTTTT
>NW_016867382.1:5170-11033 GCF_001698545.2 Rhinopithecus bieti | reverse complement strand
CAAAAACTATATATGCTTTGAAGTCCTAAAATGAAGCAATCCATTTTTTTCTAAATTAGTTCAAGAAGAGTAGTGAAATGGGGTGCATAATTTATTTCAGTTCTTAAAAGAAAATCATTTAATTGCTCATTTTGTTTTTAAGCACTTTTTCCCATAACTCCGTAGAAATGATTCTTCAAGTCGTGTTAGATAAGTAGATCTATCCTATTTTAAGGGAACTCTAATAACATGGTAAACGTAAGTGATAGTTGATTTTTTAAAATCTTCACATATATGTAAAATCCTAGATGTTGTTGAAACTTTTTAAATTGCATCATGAAGATGTTTACGAGGATTTTACAGAGTTGTTATTTATCAAGTTTCCAATTACATAATCAGATATCCTATTTCTGTTATGCTAGAATTAATTTCATTGTCATGTCTCAAGTCATCAATTTACACACAGGTAACTATTAGATACTTAGAAAGATCTATTGACTTAAACATCGTAAAAAGAAAAGGAAGAAAAAAGAAAACCTTATCTTTTACTTCTTCCATAAATTTCAGTCATTAGTTTTGAATGAGGTTTTGATGTACAAACCTGTGCTCTTCTGAAACTAAGCAAAACATAATTTTTAGTACAGTGCACTATGCATAAATGAACTTATTATAGCAAAATGCAGTTAACTAATTATCTATGTAGTCATTTTCATTTTGGTAGATTTAACTTTTAGGCGTATTTGTCATGTTCAAGTACTTATTTGATTTTTAAATTATATACCTTTTGTAGTAATCGAGTATTATTCTTTACCTGTGAAACTAACTGTTCTTTTGAAAAGCAACAAAAATATAAACTGCTTATAATAATAATGAACCTGATGTGGTTAAAAATGAAGCTTTCATGAATGCTAGTCAAAAACTTTAAAAAGAATCAATCCACAATGAAAATCTAATTCTCTTTTGTTGATTTTGAAGATGTGTTTTGAACAAATTGCTTTTTCAATGGAATCCAAGTTTCCTTTTTTTCTTCAACCTATGGTTATGACAATTTGGTCTGCTATTACTGACATGATTGTGAGGTTTGAAATAGTGTTAAAATTTCACTGCAGGATCAATTTTTACAGGGATTGCATGCTATAAGGTGGGCATTTTCTTAAATATATTTAATGTTGGTGTTCTTTGAACAGAATAAAAATTACTAAAAATTTATGGAATAATTGGACATAATATTTGTAGCTTTTGTTTATTGACTTAAAAGACTTTTTCTTAAAATCTGCTCATAGAATATGCCACTCTTACTTGACTTGCTTATACACAATATTTTTAAATGGAATTTTTTTTTTAGTTTAATCTGGAATTTCAGCTTACTTTCTTCCTTCACACAATAAAGCTAGAGTTCAGTGACAGTATAATAGTAAAGAAATCAGAGGAAAATTAACGTATAACAATTGAGAAAATATTGCAGTATGGTATATGATGACTGGTTTCTCATGTTTGAAGTACCTATAATTTATATGTAATAAGTTTTTATAATTTTATGTATTTATTGGTAGTGCAAGGTTTGGGAAAATTGACAGACTGAAAATTCCTTGCTAAATTGCATTATGATTTCCCTCAGCTGCTTTCACTAACTGCTTGAGTTGCTCTTTAGTGGTCATATCACAACAGCAGAAACTCTTAAGTAGAACACTTCCATATAGCCAGGCAAGGTCATTTGTAAGTATAAGTGCTGGAGGTATCTATGGGCAATGGATGCTTAAAATGTGCATGAATAAACTTAATGTGATTATGCTAATAATGGAGAAAAGTGTATTGGTAAACTATTATTTCTGAAAATCAAGTTGTACTTCCATAGTTTAAAATCTTTTCATTATTCTCACTACATTAATCATTTTCAATACTACTAAACTTGTATTTTTCTCTAGGGATTTTATCTCAATTTACTCTTGCTGACATTTTAAAACTCATTAATTGTGAGATCAATCAAACTTTACTCTTCAAACCTATGCATTTTACATACCTTTTATTTTTATATTCTATTTTATATTAAAATTTAATGCAATTTATGTAACATAAAAAGTAGATTATGCAATTTAAACATATATCACATTTTCTTATCCTTGCAACATAGTGAGACCCTGTCTATATAAAAAAAAAAAAAATACAAAAATTAGCCACGCACAGTGGTACGCTCCTGAAATTCCAGCTACATGGGAGGCTGAGGTGAGAGGATTCCACTCAGGAGGTGGAGGAAGAGGTGGAGTAGGAGGCGGAGGAGGATGGAGGAGGAGGTGGAGTAGGAGGTGGAGGTTGCAGTCAGCCAGTCAGCCGTAATCGCACCACTGCACTCCAGCCCGGGTTACAGAGCAAGACCTTGTCTCGAAAAAAAAAAAAAAAGATAATAATAATTGATGATTACCAATGTTTATCTGTTGTAAAATAAAAATGAAACATACTACTGCCCTCTACTAACAATAGGGGATCCATGCTCTGCTTATGGTAACATGTTAACACCAAGAGTGAAGGAGGGGTATTATACTGAAAATTGCTGAGTAAGGAAGTAGAGGTCATAGAAACATTTGACATTAATTGTTACATGTTATGACAGAGATAAAGAAAGATATACTTATAAAAAAGACTACCATTTTTATAAAGAAGTTTGTGTTATACATTTATTCATCATATCTAAATTGAGTGTTCATATAGCATCGAGCTTATTTTCTCCCTGACAATGTATTTTAGTTATGATCATGTTGCCGTTGTTTCAAATCTTGCATGACTCTTCTTTCCTAGCAAGTTAAATGCACAGTCCTTACTCTGCCATACCCAACCTTCTGCATGGTATGACTCTAGCCTCCATTCTCTGCCAGTTCACTCTCTTGCTCTTAGTCATATCTCTTGTAACTCTTGTAAACCTGATTGCTTACTGTTCTCCAATAACTGCTTCTGAAGCCTAGGCCAATTCTGGCACCACCTATACCAAGGTAGGATTTTTAAATTTTGCTCTTTTATAAGGATCTGCACTAAAATACATTGACAACAAATATGCTGATATATTCTCTTAAATTAATGCTGATTGCACTTATTTCATAGTTTGAGAAACATATAACTTCAATATAGGGGTTTCAGAGTGAACACTTACCATGTGTCTTTCGAAACTAGACTGCTAAACCATTACTGACATGTATGAGTCAAATTGCTTATCAGGTTATTTTCTCTTGTTATATAACCATAGCAAGCTTGGACAAAGTGGATATATTTTTAAAGGATAATAAAAGCTGGGAATTGAGTGGGTCAATATCTAATGAGAAATAAGGCAATAGCCTAAAACATAGAGGAGAGACTAGAATAGAAGGAGAGAGAGAGAAAAAACATTTTGTTTGTTTGTTTGTTTGTTTGTTTGTTTGTTTGTTTGTTTTGAGACAGAGTTTCGCTCTTGTTGTCCAGGCTGCAGTGCGGTGGAGTGATCTCGGCTCACTGCAACCTCCGCCTCCCAGGTTCAAGCAATTCTCCTGTCTCAGCCTCCCGAGTAGCTGGGATTACAAGACCCCACCACTATGCCCGGCTAATTTTTTGTATTTTTTAGTAGAGACGGGGTTTCCTCATGTTGGCCTGTATTGTCTCGAACTCCTGACCTCGGGTGATCCACCCTCCTCGGACACCCAAAGTGCTGGGATTATAGGCGTGAGCCCCCCTGCCTGGCCAATAACATGTATTTTAGAAAATAATGGGAAATGGATGGAGATTTTTCTATCCTGGAAAATCAAAGCTCTGAGGAGCCAAACGCTAAACTGGGATCCTGCACAGTACAGCGTTCTTTAATCATGAGCCACAGTAGAGACTACACTACCCATTGGCCCACCTTTCTCTTCCCCACTCCCAATCATCTCAATAAGGAGGAGGGATGATTCTCTGTACAGACGCTGCATTCACCAGTAATAGCTCTGAATTAGTTTTCTGATCTAACAGACACACATTGATACACATTGTGTATCTCTGTGTTTTAAACTTTTTGTGGAAAATTGGAAGCATATAAAAGATAAACTTTTAGACAACAAAGTTTTGACATCAAATAGTCTCATAGAATATTACTTAGGTACCCTCTTCTTTTTTACTGCTCCAAATCTAGATTCTGAAGGCTGCCTAGGATAGGGCTGTCGGGATTAATAAGTAAAAATACTAAACACAAATTTAAATTTGAATGTTAGATAAGCAAGCATACCTTCTTAGTATATCACATGCAAGATTTGAGGCATATTTATATTAACATTTGTCACTGTTGATCTAAAATTTGAATTTAACTGGGTATTCACTATTTTATTTAGCAGGATTAGACTGGAGAGAAGGCTGTTTCCACCATAAAGACATTTACCCAATCAGTCCTATGAAAACAGGAGCGTATTTCACTATTTGGTTATTGACTGAACAGAGAAGCCAAGAGGTGGGCCTGTCAGCCTTTAGGGCCTGCTGGACAGCATTAAAACTAGGCCTTCTGAGAAGAAGCTCCCTGTTTTGGGGAGTATTCAGGTTTAATGTTTTGAAAGAGTGAGGGATGGAAGAAGGGAGGTAACCCTCCCAGAAAACAGAAAGCCAGACCGTGCTTCAGAAAAGATCTTCCTCACAATCCTATCGGATGGATGGAATGAGTCACCTACCTCCCTTGTGAAGGAAGGAGTAAGGTCCCCAGGATAATGCTTGTGGGGGCAGCCTTGGCTTACTCCCCTGAGAAAGCACACAGCTCAGCAGAAGCTGCCTCTTTGGAACCAGTGGTGGAATAGTTACTGAGTTTACGAATACAAGGCACACAGCAGATTTTGTTTGTTTGTTTTGAGACAGGGTCTAATTCTGTCACCCAGACTGGAGGGCAGTGGTAGAATCTTGGGCCACTCCAGACTCAATCTCCTGGGCTTAAGCAATCCTCCCATCTCAGCCTCCCAAGTAGATGGGATTATGCCCGGCTAATTTTTAAAATTTTTTTAAAAATTAAAAAAATTTTTCCCAGGCTATCTTTATCTCCTGGGTTCAAGTGATACCCCCGCTTTTGCCTCCCAAAATTCAAGGCTTCACAGCAGACGTTTTCAGTAGAAATTGTCTTATATTTGTTTTGTGTTGTTACTGAAATGACTGTAATGCTAGATATTTCTTGGTATCTTGGAAGTTTATATCTTATAGGATAGATTTTATGATAACTTTTACATCTTGAAAAGTATGTTAAAATTATTTTAGATTAACTTTGTTGATTATCTCCTTGTATGAATTGGCTTTAATGACAAGAAAATACCTTAAAACTCCAGAGTTACCTCCAGCTGGCTTGTCCTTTACCCCTGAAAATTTTGTTTTCCTAATATAGACAATGACAAAAAGAATATTTACATTCCACATGATCCAAAGTTGCAAAGTAAAAATAAATAAAATATTCATAAACATATCTGAAATGGGTCCAAAATCAAAGATTCAGATAAATATTAAAATACATGTCCTTTTTCCCTGTTATACATAAATAGAGAGAAAAAAATCACTGAGTAGAAAGATAAATTATATTGTAAATAAAACATATGGTGAAAGAAAACTTTTCTGGCAAATAAATTTTTAAAACGCCACATCATACACTATATTAATTAAAAATGTGTATATAAATATATATTTTTTAAATAAAAATATTTTCCTTTTTGTTATCTTCTTCATCCTCCAAATTTTGGCATTAAAAATATTAGGAAGGCATTTTTGTGGCTTTTATAAAAGCTTTCCCAGCAGTTCTCAATTCATTGTTTCACATAATGCTACTCTTTTCTCTAAGTCTGCCCTGTCAGCTAACATGTTTTGGGAAGAAAAAAGAAAACAAACAAAACCAAGACTCTATTCTTCTCATCTCTTTGATTGAGTT
>NW_016867382.1:0-4074 GCF_001698545.2 Rhinopithecus bieti | reverse complement strand
ATTTATTATAACTAACAATTCTAGGTTTTATTTATTAAAAATTGAACAATCTGTTATCTATAAAACCCATAATATTTCCTTTGCAATTTTCTTCCAAACAATTGTAAGTTTTACACCAAAATTATTACAAGAACAAAGCATGTGAGACTATTTTAATGTCAAAACTTGGTTGGCTAAAAGTTTATCTTCCATGTACTTCAATTTTTTTCCCATAGGAATTTTAAAGAGCAAACACACACACACAGTGTTTCTGAAGCCCAGGCCACACAGTGTTTCTGAAGCCCAGGTCAATTGTGGCACCAACTATATCAAGTTAGAATTTTTACGTGTGTCTCTTCTGTGAGAATCTATGGCAAAATGCATTGACAGAAAATATAGAGATACATCATTTTAAATGAATGCTGATTGCACTTTACAGTTTAAGAAACAAGGCTTCAATGTAGGGATTTCAGAGTGAACACTTACCATATATCTTTGGAAACTAGACTGCTAACCTGTTACTGAAATGTTTGCATCAAATTGTTTATCAGGTTATTTTCTCTCAGCATATAAATATAACAAACTTGGACAAAGTGGATATATTTTCAAAGGATAATAAAAACTAAGAATGGAGTGGGTCAGTATACACGGAGAAATAAGGCAATAGACTGAAATGTAGAGAAGAGAGAGAGACTGGCATCGAGGGACAGTGGGGATGATAGGTATTTTAAAAAATAATGGGAAAGGAAAAGATTTTCTCTAACACAGAAAACCAAGGTTCTGGGGAGACAGACCCTAAACTAGAATCCTGCAGAGTCTAATGCTCTTTCATCATAAGGCATGCTAGACACTGCAAGACCCATCGGCCCATCTTTTTGATCCTCACTCCCAATCATCTAAACAAGGCTGAGAGATGACTCTCTGTACAACCTCTGCATTGTGTAATAATAACTGAAATAGTTTCTGATCTTTTCTCTTACAGGTTGCATAAAATTTTGCTTCTAGCAAGAGAAATAAGCAACACATAACTAAATCTAGAAACTTAGCAGGCAAAGCTCTGTAGTCAGAATGGCTATTTTAATTTGAGCAATTCTGAACACTCTTTGAACCTTTCCACACTATGAAAATAGGTAATAATGGCTAATACACCAATAAGAACTATGGTATATATGATTTGCTTGCAAAACAAGATAGAATGATGGATAATATGACATATTCATTCAGCAAACAGAACATGGCATACATTTATCTTATATAAAATTATGCTTTATAATATATATTTAATTGAACATGGATTCTTACTACAGAAACAAAATATTTTAGATTTATAATAATTGTAAAATTCATGAGAGATAAAAAATGTAAGTAAAATGTCTGTGGATTTTCCAATATCACATACTCTTCCTATCTAAGTGATAATAATAGCCCTTAAGTAATTTTCTAAGGATTTTTAATTTAAAAAGTTTAATTTGCCAATATAAAAACATAAATGTTTGATATTAAATGAAAGCTTTAACAGATAACACAGATATTTCTAATAAAAACAAATCAAAAATATGGAGGAACTAAGCTCATATATTTCTTTAGAGATATTTGATATAGCGAATTAGCATTTATTTTAAAATGAGCTCTCTCAATCTAATTTTAAAATAAACGTAAGCAGACTTTTACTTACAGAAAATGGAGGAAATATATATTTTTTCTCTATGTTTCCTTCTAACAAGGAAAACCCTAGACATTATATAAAAAACAACAAGAAGAAGATTTTGAAAGGTAGAGAGAAATCGGACCCGCCCGTGGCTTTGGAACCCTAGGAAGAACTCAGTGGTGAGTTTCCTGGATCTTCCTTTAATCTCACATATCTGAGCCTTATTACTGAAGAATTCAACAACCCGAAGATACCAAGGGCACAGAGAAAACCATACCCCAACAAAAGCATGCTCTTTCTAGCCAAAGGATGAGGAACGGGCCTGCCTAGAAAGACATAATACTTCTAGACAATAACCCATCAACTCCAGGCAAATGCCACAGACAAGAACTGTGGCCCCACTCTCACTCCCAAAATACATATCAATTGGGGAGCAAAAGTTTCTTCCTCTTGAGGCCATAATGATGTGCTCCCCATATCCTGCTGGGTTGGTTGGTGTGAGAGAAAGCCAAATAAGAAACCTTGATTTTATCTTCTTTAGCTGTAAGAAGTCCCCATGCCCCTTCCCCTCACTCTGTGCCATAGTGTCAGTTTATGTGATGTGAGGATCCCAGTCCTGCATCCTCACCACACAAGAACAAGCCCCCCTCTACCACCCTGCCCATTATGATGGAGTCAGTGGAGCCCGGTGGAGAGTCCCATAGACTGGTCCCATAGACTGGCCACATAGACTGGCCACAGGAGATCTGGAGTTCTCACTCCACCAGGCAGCAATGACGTGGCACCCTCCCATTCTGCCAGAGTGGAGTCAGATCATGCCAGTTAAAATGGGCATGGTTTAAATATAGGCTTCATAACATGATTGGAAATGTCCACTTTTCATTTGAAAATCACTTGTCATACCAAGATCCAGGAAGACCTAAAACCAAATGAGCCAGCCATGGTAGGTCACACCTGTAACCCCAGCACTTTGGGAGGCCAAGGCAGGAGGATCACTTGAGCTCAGGAGTTCAAGACCAACCTGGGCAACATAGCAAGACCTCATCTGTACTGAAAATTTTAAAAGCTAGCCAGGTGTGGTGGTGCATGCCTGTAGTTCCAGCTGCTCTGGAGGCTGAGGCAGGAGAATCACTTGAGTATGGGAGGTCAAGGCTGCAGTGAGCCGTGATTGTGCCACCACACTCCAGCCTGAGTGACAGAGTGAGACTGTCTCAAAACAAATAAACAAACAAACACATAAACTGAATGAAAAGGACAGTCAGCAGTTATAAATATGTGATGACAGATACAGAATTATCTATAAATGTTGTGAGGCAGCCATTATAAAATGTTTCAAGGAGCACTTACAAATAGAAAGTGCCAGCAAAGAGATATAAAGAACGAAGAGGAAATTTGAATATTTAAAATTTAATAATCAATGCAAAAGTTTAGTTGGACTCAACAGCATAATGGAGGAGATAGAGTAAAAGATCAGGAAACTGGAAGATAGAATAAGAAAAGTTACCCAGTCTGAACAACAGAGAAAAGATAGCTGGAAAACAATAACAAAATGACAGAGCATCAAAGATCTAAGGGACTATAACAAAAGATATTAGAAAAGGCCAGGGGTGGTGGCTCACACCTGTAATCCCAGCACTTTGGGAGGCCCAGGAGGGCAAATCACTAGGTCAGGAGTTCGAGACCAGCCTGGCCAACATGGTGAAACCCCATCTCTACCAAAATACAACAACAACAACAAAATTAGCTGGGCATAGTGTCAGGCACCTGTAATCCCAGCTACTGGGGAGACTGAGGCAGGAGAATCACTTGAACCTGGGAGGCAGAGGTTGCAGTTGAGCCAAAATTAGCCACTGCACCCCAACCCCGGGCAACAGAGTGTGACTCAGTCTCAAAGAAAAAAAATTTATATTAGATAAAAAACATCATGCAACCAGAGTCCCTAAAGGAGAGGAGGAAGGGTGCAAAAGTTAAAAGTCACTTGAAAATAATGACTTAAAAAATAGTGCTAAGTTTGGCCAGATACAGGAAACTACAGAATCAAGAAACTGAGCAAACCTTCAACAAAATAAATCCAAAGAAATCCACATCAAAGAATTAACTTCTGAAAACTAAAGACAAAGAAAATCTTGGAAGTAGCCAAAGAAAATGACATCTTACTTACAGGAGAAATTCATAATCAAAATAGATTTCTGATCTGGAACAATGGAAGCCAAATTAATAGGACATAATATTTTCAAGTACTGGAGGAAAGGAACTGTCAACACCAAATCCTATAGCCTTGAAAATGTCATTCAGAAATTAAGGGGGGATCAAGACATTCTCAGAGGATATATACTTAAGAATATTTATTTCCAGCGGACATACCCTAAAATAATGACTAAAGGAAGTTCTCTGAACAGAATGGAAAAAATAGAAAAGGAATCTTGGAACATCAGGAAGGAAGAAAT
>NW_016867381.1:0-358 GCF_001698545.2 Rhinopithecus bieti | reverse complement strand
CGGAGGCTCCAAAGCCCTTTCAATCTTCCCGCCCCAGCCAGACCAAGCTGCAGCACGGAGCGTCGCAAGCCCAGGAGCCTGAGATGGAAGAGTCGGGGTGGCCTCTGCAACTTTCCACCCTAGGCGGAAGGAACTTGCCAGGGGGTGCGCGGACATCCGCAATCTGAGAGCGCCAAACAGCTGTAAGTGATCGCCAAGACCCTTCTTCTAGGCTGTTTCCAGTTGATCCATAATTTCCTGGCACAGCTGCGGGAAAGGGTGCACCAGCTGCAGGACATCGGTTCTCCACCAGGACCGCTCTTGGCATCTGTGAGGAGAGGGCAGGAGAGCCCTAGGAGGGAGCCCCATGCCGCTTTTC
>NW_016867380.1:0-572 GCF_001698545.2 Rhinopithecus bieti | reverse complement strand
CAAGACCTGAAAGTCTCCCTGTGTACTGGTTCTTCCAGGTGGTCTGAACATTTATTACTGCTCCACGCAATAGCCATGGCATGACCCGTGACTGGAGAAATCCAGCAGACAAACTGAAAAACTGAATCCAACTAATGTGAAGTAGAATTGCTTAAAATAGAATAGTTACTGCTGTTAGCTGAACTGAGTAAGTTATAGAACACACATCATTTTGTGCACCAAAGTCTAAATGGCTTATCTTTTTAAGAATTAACACAATGTTTAGGTATTTTACTTTCTCGAAAATAGGATAGTGGGCCGGGTGTGGTGGCTCACGCCTGTAATTCCAGCACTTTGGGAAGCTGAAGCAGGCAGATCACATGAGGTCAAGAGTTCGAGACCTGCCTGACCTAGATGGTGAAACCCCGTCTCTACTAAAAATACAAAATTAGTCCGGCCTGGTGGTGCACTCCCGTAACCCCAGTTACTCCTGAGACAAGAGAATAGCTTGAACCTGCGAGGTAGAGGTTGCAGTGAGCCGAGATCATACCATTGCACTCCAGGCTGGGCAACAAGAATGTAACTCCATCTCA
>NW_016867379.1:0-668 GCF_001698545.2 Rhinopithecus bieti | reverse complement strand
TTTCTTCTTTATAAATGAGGATGTTTCCTTTGTCACCATAAGCTTCAATGCACTCCAAAATATTCCATTGCAGATGGCAAGAAACCAGTTTTTGCACACTGCTAAATGAAAAGAACAGTGTAACTCCGTGAGATGAATTCACAAATCACAAAGCAGTTACTCAGAAAGATTATTTCTAGTTTTTACATAAGAATATTTCCTTTATCAACATAGGTCTCAAAGCGCTCCCATTGCAGATTGCACGAAAAGAATGTTGACAAACTGCTCCATGAAAAAAAGGTGTAACTCTGTGAGATGCATTGACTCATCACAAAGAACTTTCTCAGAAAGCTTTTTTCTGGTTTTTATCTGAGGATATTTCCTTTGTCAGCACAGGCTTCAATGCAATCCAAACTATCCCTTCTCAGATTCCCCCAAAACAGTGCTACCAAACTGATGCATGAAAATAATCATGTAACTCTGTGAGATGAATTAACTCTTCACAAATAAGTTTCTCAGAAAGCTTTTTTCGAGTTTTATCTGAGGATATTTCCTTTGTCACTATAGGCTTCAATGCAAACCAAAATATCCCTTCTCACATTCCCCAAAAACAGTGCTACCAAATTACTCCATAAACAGAATCATGTAACGCTGTGAGATGAATCCACAAATCACAAAGCAGTTTCTCA
>NW_016867378.1:0-667 GCF_001698545.2 Rhinopithecus bieti | reverse complement strand
TTTGATTTTTTGGTACTTAATATTAATTAATTAATTAATTAAATTAATTAATTTAATTAATGAGTCAGATAATCTCTTTGATATTCTGGTAATCTTATATCATATCCCTGTATTTTGTATTTTCAGACAAATTATTTCTTCCTGAAATCATTTTGTTCACTTATTTGTCTACCTGTCAATGGCCTGTTCATCTGATTATAATGTAAATGACATAACAGTAAAAAAATCTATTCTCATAGAATGAAATCTATCAACACACCTGAAACACAACACAAACATTTTTCTCTCTTAGATTATCCATCATGATTATGTTCTTTACATGAGTCAACTTCTAGTTTGATTTATTTCGAGTTACAAATTGATCTGTTTTTCTCTTCAGAAATATGTTATTTTAATACAATATTACATCATATTTGAAAAAATCTGATGGCCCAGTTAATTGATATTCTTGGAAATTCAAAGGATAACCAAGCTCCAAAATGTTCAAAATATTCCTACACATTTAAGTACTAGATTTATTAATGTGTTCATAGTTATAGAAATAATTTATAAAAATTTATAATGATTTATAAATGCCACCAAAATATTCCTCTGATGAGCATCCCACCTTCCGTATGTGTTGCTTCCAATTACTGTGGTTGAGGCAACTAACATTTAAGGTTAATAT
>NW_016867377.1:0-664 GCF_001698545.2 Rhinopithecus bieti | reverse complement strand
TTTTCCATAGTCTTACTAATTCGTAAGTCCCAAGTGAATCCTGACTGATTTTGCTTTGCAATGGTCATTTTTGACAGAGTGAAATCTGTATAGAGGTAGAGTTCCAGTGAGGAATGAAAGCGTTCCAAAGTGTCAAAGCGTTAGTTTTGTGGAGGGATGGTTGACTTGATTGAAGTACATTGCCATGGCCACTTTTTTGTTATTTACATGTAGATATCAAAGAGAGAATTTACTCATTTCGCTCCATCTTAATCTATATTTTTCCCGTTTTGATGATGCGTTGTCATACCCTTATTGTCTATGCTACATTTTTGCCATTCACAAATTGCTCCTAGTTGGTGGAATGTAGTTACATCAAGATGTGGTCCTGTGCCAGCTTTGTCCTTTTTGGGCAAAGGTTTTAATACAAGTATCCTTATAAGCCATGTGTTGGAGTGCTGAGCTTGCTGGCTGGTAGAGAGGAAAATTTTGCTCATCACTGGGTAGGAAATGCTTCGAGTATGTCAGTGTCAAGAGCAGATGCATTTTCCCCAAGCACCATTATGTGCCGTGCAGAGCCAGCAAGTACTTAGCACTGAGCATGATGCAGTGGGGAATGGTTCTTTCCCACACTGTTTCGTGTCTTGAGATGTTTATTTTGGAAACAAATACCCTGTTACTAAAA
>NW_016867376.1:0-355 GCF_001698545.2 Rhinopithecus bieti | reverse complement strand
CTTTCTGAGAAAGTTCTTTGTAATGTGTGAATTCATCTCACAGAGTTACCCTTTTCATTTCGTGGAGCACTTTGCTAACTCTGTTTTCCTGGAATCCGCAAAAGTCTATTTCCAGGCGCCTTGAGGCCTACGGTGAAATAAGAAATATCCTCAGATAAAAACTAGAAAGAACCATTCTGAGAAACTGCTTTGTGATATATGAATTCATCTCACAGAGTTATAGATTCTTTTCACGTACTAGTTTGGTAGCACTGTTATTGGGGAATCAGAGAAGGTATATTTTGATCTCATTGAAGCCTATGGTGACAAGAGAAATAACCTCAGATAAAACTAGAAAGAAGCTTTCTGAGAAAGC
>NW_016867375.1:0-669 GCF_001698545.2 Rhinopithecus bieti | reverse complement strand
ACCTGTCATCATTCAGTCATCTCTCTTCTTTGGGCTCTACAAAGAATAAAGCCCCAAATGCTATTTTAGGCTCTATTACCTATATCTTGTTCACCAGACATAACTCCAAATGAATTTTTGCTATTTCCCCAAACAAAATCCACCCACAAAAAATAACATTTACCACCACTGAGAGTATTCTAAAGAATGTGGTATAGGCCGGGCGCGGTGGCTCAAGCCTGTAATCCCAGCACTTTGGGAGGCCGAGATGGGCGGATCACGAGGTCAGGAGATCGAGACCATCCTGGCTAACACGGTGAAACCTCGTCTCTACGAAAAATACAAAAAAACTAGCCGGGCGAGGTGGCAGGCGCCTGTAGTCCCAGCTACTCGGGAGGCTGAGACAGGAGAATGGCGTAAATCCGGGAGGCGGAGCTTGCAGTGAGCTGAGATCCGGCCACTGCACTCCAGCCCGGGCGACAGAGTGAGACTCCGCCTCAAAAAAAAAAAAAAAAGAATGTGGTATCAGCTCTGGTGGCAATTCCAAATGAAGGGATCCAAATATTTTGAGTGACAGCAGAATGGAATGGCAGTTGGAGTGAATGTACAGTACCACCTCTCAAAGTGACTGTTTTGAAAAAAGACCAACTCACTTGGATGCTCAAGTTCTGATGTTGATTTACCAAAAAA
>NW_016867374.1:0-914 GCF_001698545.2 Rhinopithecus bieti | reverse complement strand
AAAAAAAAAAAGATGCCCTTTGCTCCTTTGGAGACTGAAGGCAAAGAGATGAGGCCAGAAAACAAGAGCCGGGGCTTATCTGAGTCAAGTTTGGGTTTACTGTCTCAGCCCTGGCTGTGCTTCAGAGTCCCCTCAGGTGCCTTTGTAAGAGCACATTCCTAAGGTGGTTTAGGGTGGGCCTGGTCATCTGTATTTTAAGCCCTCATTTGATTCTGATGTTCTGCCAAAGTAAAGAATTCTCTGGTCTTACCTAATGCATCCATAAGAGTTCAAACACAAGAAGTGCCCCGAGAGAGTAGTGTCTGATGGTTCCCCAATAGTCCGCTTTTGCCAGTGTCCTGCCTAAGGTTTCTCCCCCGGCCCCAGCCACCCTCCCCCACACTGCACTTGGCAGTCTCCCAGCCTGGACCTGAGCTCCTCGATGATGTTGGCTGACAGCTGTTGCTCCCGGATGCGCCCCACCTCCTGAGGTGGCTGTCCCACCAGTTCAATGATGGTCACATGCCGCAAATCCAGTCCACAGGTGGATTGCTGGGAGGGAGAGAGAACATTTTACACAACAGGGCTGTGTGTTCAAACCTAAGGCTACTTGGCTGATTCCTCCTGGGACCACATGAAGCAGTGTGGGAAAGGAGCCCCTTCTCCCCCAGTGATCACGTAATCACACTGTGGGGTCTACAACAACCTGTTCCCTGTGTCATTCCTGAAGTACTTGCCCCAACAGTGCTTCCTTCATTCTACTGAAACCAGTTACACAAAGTTGGGTAGAGAAGAGAAATTCAATGACTAAATTGCAGGAACATAATCATTGTTTAACTTTGCATAGGTTTTAAATTACATAAGTTCTTAATGAATAGCCAGTGTGATATGATAATGGCTGTTGTTTATTTTTTTTTAATTTTTTTTTTTTTATT
>NW_016867373.1:0-1303 GCF_001698545.2 Rhinopithecus bieti | reverse complement strand
CAGCCCCGCCGCCGCCGGCCGCGCCGGCCCCAGCCCGCCCCGGGAGCGCCTCTCCCGGTCTCGCTGCGACCGCGACCGCCGCTTTTGCGGAGTCCATGGCCCCGCGTCGGGCCATCCATGGCTCTGCTGCGCCGGGGTCTCCCCGCTCGCCCGCCACAGGCTACGGCCGCGGCCACACAAAAAAAATTGACACCGAGCCCTCCCTCCCCTTCACGGCTTCCCTCCGCCCCGAGGAGGGCGCGGGGAGACGGCGGCCGAAAGAAGGGAGAGAGGGGAAGAAAGAGAGGAGAAAGAAAAGGGGAAGGGGCGGAGAGAAGGGAGGAGGGACCGGGAGCGAGGGCGAGAGGCGAGGAGCCCAAGTGTGGGGCTCCCCACAGCACCGAGGGTCGGAGATGCCTGGGAGCAGCGCCGAGCAAAGTAATGGCTGAACACACAGGTCTCCTTTAGAGGAAAAAAAATAACTCACCAAGCAGGCAATAAATCAGAATAGCGGAATGCTTTGATCAAGAGACTGGGAGGCTCCGGGGAGCCCTCCCCGCGGCCATTCTCCGCCGCGCCCCCCGCCCCCCGAAAACGCCCGCGCCCCCCTCAACCCGATCCAAAATCGGGTCCGAAAAGGTCGCGGGAAAAGTGGGGCAATGAACTTCACCCGCCCCTCGCGCAGGAAAACACCCCGCCGCCTCTCACACACGCCTCGGAGAAAACTCACTCCCAGGCTCCCAAATTTTTAAGAAATGCAGCCAGGGGAGGCCGGGGCTCCGGAGCGACCCAAAAGGGGCGAGACCCCCCAGAGAGGGGAGCATAATAATGCAATCATTAGCGGAGGAGAGGGCGAAACTGCGAGCGGCGGAGAAGAAGGGAGGCGGAGGAAGGGAAGGAGGATGCTGCTGGAGCAGTTGTGGGGTTTGCTTTTCGGTCTTCGAGGGGGGAGGAGAGGGAGATGAAAGAAGAGAAGAAGCAAACCCTGTCGCTGCCACCCGCCCCCCTCCTCACAAAAATATTTTTTCCAGTCCCAGAGAAGAGGTCACCCTTCCTCAAAATAGGGAGGGGGTGAGTCAGTCAGTCGATGAGGAAAGCAGAAAGAAATCTCCAGCGGGAGAGACACCGGTGTGCCGCCGCCGCCGCCGCTTCTCTCGCCGCCCCGCCTGAGGGAGAAGCGCAGCCGGGAACGCCGCTCTCGCCGCCGCCGCTAACGCTGCTGCCGCCGCCGAGAAAGCTCCGAGCCGGAGGGTGCACGGCGTGTCCCCGGGCGGCTACAGCGGGAGCCCGGGCACTGCCCCATCCTCCGCCCGCCCGCCTGCCT
>NW_016867372.1:5745-7446 GCF_001698545.2 Rhinopithecus bieti | reverse complement strand
GATTACAGGCTTGAGCCACCGCGCCCGGCCAACCTGAGAGTCTTGAGAGGAGAAGGTGCCAACTTAATTCTATGTGTTCCTCAAGAAAATAACTAGGGCCAAAGGGTGACTATTATAAGGAGGGAAACTCCCACAATTTTCTTAAAGAGCTTCCCTAAAAGTCACAGGTGTCACAGGTGTCTCACAATGGAATGGTCTGCCATGTGAGGCAATGAGCTCTGACACTAGAGGGGAGCAATGACCTGGGAGGAAAACCAGAGCCCGTTGCATCCAATGAGAGTTGTGGTGGGGGCTGAAGCTCCTCGATGATCTCCAGCTCTGAGCACTTAGAAGATCAATTGTCAAAAAAGGGTGACATGGCTGGGCACGGTGGCTCCATATATATATGATGGAATACTACTCAGCCATAAAAAGGAATGAATTAATCGCATTCATAGCAACCTAGATGGGATTGGAGACTATTATCCTAAGTGAAGTAACTCAGGAATAGAAAACCAAATATCGTATGTTCTCACTCACAAGTGGGAGCTAAGTTATGCGGATGCAAAGGCATAAGAATGGCAATAATGAACTTTGGGGACTCATGGAAAAGGGTGGGGAGGAGGTGCGGGATGAAGGACTACAAATTGGGTTCAGTGTATACTGCTTAGGAGATAGATGCACCAAAATCTCACAAATCACCACTAAAGAATTTACTCATGTAACCAAATACCACCTGTTCCCAAAAAAACCTATGGAAATAAAAAATGTTTAAAAAGGGTGACAGGAGTGATCTAGACCAAGGGCTTTTTCTAGAGAAGCTTGGAGGGTTCTAATATCTGGAAGAAAAGGAAAGGCAGTCTAGGTTCTACTCTTCACACTGCCACTGACTGGCTGGACTGTGTGGCCTTGGGCAAGTGTATTCCCATCTTGAGTATCAATCTAAGGGACTAAACTCTATGGGCTCGAGAGGCCCTCCCAGCCAGAGCTACCATTTTGAACACTCTAGTGGGTGCCACTCACATAGACCACAGTCTAGCCTGTGACTACCTATCTGCTACATACTTTGCAGGGCCCAGTGCAAAATGAAATGCAAGGCTTCTTGATTTAAAAAAAAAAAAAAAAAAAAAATTAGAGTTGGGCACAGTGACTCATGTCTTTAATCCCAGTGCTTTGGAGGCCAAGGCAGGTGGATCACGAGGTCAGAAAATCGAGACCGTCCTGGCCAACACGGTGAAACCCCGTCTCTACTAAAAATACAAAAAATTAGCCGGGCGTGGTGGTGTGCCTGTAGTCCCAGCTGCTCAGGAGGCTGAGGCGGGAGAATTGCTTGAACCTGGGAGGTGGAGGTTGCAGTGAGCCAAGATCACGCCACTGCACTCGTCTGGGCGACAAAGTGAGACCCCATCTCAAAAAAAACAAAAAAAAATTGCTAAGAATTTCAGCCAGGTGCAGTGGCTTACGCCTGTAATCCCAGTACTTTGGGAGCTGAGGCAGGTGGATTGCTTGAGCCCAGGAATTTGAGACCAGCCTGAGCAACATAGCAAAACCCCATCTCTACAAAAAATATAAGTTACCTGGGCGTGGTGGCACATGCCTGTAGTCCTGGCTGCTCAGGTAGCTGAGGTGTGAGGATCACCTGAGCCCGGGAGATCAAGGCTGCAGTGAGACGAAATCACGCTGCTCCAGCTTTGGCGACAGAGTGAGACCCTGTCTCAAAAA
>NW_016867372.1:0-1420 GCF_001698545.2 Rhinopithecus bieti | reverse complement strand
CCACCGCACCCGGCCGTTCTTTTCCTTTTTTTAAAAAAAATTATTTATTTGAGACAGGGTCTTGCTCTATCACCCAGGCTGGGGAGTACAGTGGCACAACAAGGCTCTCTGAAGCCTCAAATTCCTGGGCTCAAACAATCCTCCTGCCTCAGCCCCTTGAGTAGCTAGTAGTACAGGCTCAAGACACTGTGCTGGGCTAGTTAAAAAATTTTTTTTTTTTTAGAGACAGGGCCTCAGTATGTTGGCCAAGCTGCTCTCAAACTCCTGGCCCTAAGTGAGCCTCTTGCCTCAGTTTCCCAAAGTTCTGGGATTACAGGTGTAAGCCATTGTGCTTGACCTTGTGTTCTTTTTCACTTCACAATATCTCACTGGCATCCCTCTACATAATTAGGAATGCTTGAAATCAAAATTGTGAATGGCTGCCTAGCCATCTGGCTGGATGTGCCATGCACTTAGGACCTGAACATCTCCAAGTTCTCCAGCCTCCCATGAGCACTCAGCATCCAAACGGCCCAAGTCTGAGAGCCCACCTGGGTGTCCGGAGGAAGGCTAGAGCCCTCCCAGAGTTTACAATGCTCCCACTCCGGGGATTCTGTTGTTTTGCTTGTCCTTTGTCAACTGCAGTCCCCAGTGCTCTGGGATTTTCCCTCTTCCCTTCTGGTGCTCTCATCGCCCCTTTCTCTCTGTGTTGCTGCAGCTATTTCTGAGACCCGCAGTCTCTGTGTAGACTACAGCCTCTGTCTTAATTTCCCAACATACAGCTGAGTTGGTAGGTCATAACTTACTGACTTTCTAATGGCTTGTCAGTAACACAGAGTGGTGTTTCCCATAGCTGTTCATTGCGAACCACCTTTGCCACTTGCCATATTCATGTTCCACCTGTCCTAGCATGCACACTGATATTGGTCTTTCTAGCAATACTCCCCCCTCACCTTTTTGCTTGAGTTTCAGCCTAAGCAATTATTCTTTTTTTTTTTTTTTTTTTTTTTTTTTTTTGAGACGGAGTCTCACTCTGTTGCTAGGCTGGAGTGCAGTGGCATGATCTCAGCTCACTGCAGCCTCCGCCTCCTGGGTTCAAGCAATTCTCCTTCCTCAGCCTCCTGAGTAGCTGGGAATCCAGGCGCCCGCCACCACAGCCAGCTAATTTTTGTATTTTCAGTAGAGACGGGGTTTCACCATGTTGGCCAGGATGGTCTCGATCTCTTGACCTCATGATCCACCCACCTCAGTCTCCCAAAGTGCTGGGATTTCAGGCGTGAGCCACCGCACCCAGCCGCAAGTATTCAATTTCTTTTTCCTCCATGGCCTACCTAAAATCCTCTCCTGTACAGAACTTCTCTTGGGGTAATACTGGCATGGGGAATTACAATTGATAGCGGGCTCATTTCCTCTGAGTCTCTGCCCTTTCCCAGGGCTCACA
>NW_016867371.1:0-913 GCF_001698545.2 Rhinopithecus bieti | reverse complement strand
TCAGCAAACATTTAAAAGAACTAACATCATACCCAACTACTTATTATTTCAGAAATAGAATTATGATTTAATATTTTAAGATCTAATAAAATATCCACATAAAAAATCTATACAATCAAATTTATTTGTTTAGCAGATGCTGTAATTAATTCATTTTATTCTCAATGGTGTACTAATTAAATTCAAGAGCAAAACAAAGAAGCCTACCACTATCCTTTTTATTTTAAAATGTATTAGAGATTTTTTTTTTTCTTGAGACGGAATTTCACTCTTATTGCCCAGGCTAGAGTGCAGTGGCATGATCTCGGCTTACCACAACCTCCGCCTCCCGGGTTCAAGCGATTCTCCTGCCTTAGCCTCCCAAGTAGCTGGGACTACAGGCGCCTGCCACCAGTCCTGGCTAATTTTCTGTATTTTTAGTAGAGAGGAGTTTTACAAGGTTTAACTATGTTGGCCAGGCTGCTCGTCTCAAACTCCTGACCTTGTGATCCGCCCGCCTCGGCCTCCCAAAGTGCTGGGATTACAGGTGTGAGCCACCGTGCTCAGCTAGAGATTTTTAATAATGCAAAATTGTAGGACAAATAAGAAAAATAAGTATTAGAAAGAGACAAATTAATAACTAAAGATGACATGATTTTGTATACCTGACAAAAAATCCAAAAGAATCATGTGAAAACCACCTAAAGTCATGTGAAAACCACCTAAAGTCATGAAAGAATTTATGTAGAACAGTGAAAGTTCAAGATAAATTCTGAAAAATCAGTATCACTTCTTTGTGCTGGCAATAACTATTTTAATTATATATCATTTCTAAAAAAAGACAGATTCAGATTTCATTTATAATAGGAAGGAAACAATAAAACAAGTAAATTTAATGAAAGAAATTTAGAAAGTGTATTTTGAAAGTGTAAAT
>NW_016867370.1:0-667 GCF_001698545.2 Rhinopithecus bieti | reverse complement strand
AGTATGGCCATTTTTACCATATTGATCCTTCCTATCCATGAGCATAGAATGTTCTTCCATTTGTTTGTGTCCTCTTTTATTTCGCTGAGCAGTGGTTTGTAGTTCTCCTGGAAAAGAGGTCCGTCACATCCCTTGTAAATTGGATTTCTAGGTATTTTATTCCCTTTGTAGCAATTGTGAATGGGAGTTCACTCATGAATTGGCTCTCTGTTTGTCTATTATTGGTGTATAGGAATGTTTGTTATTTTTGCACATTGATTTTGTATCCTGAGACTTTGCTGAAGTTGCTTATCAGCTTAAGGAGATTTTGGGTAGAGATGATGGGACTTTCTAAATATACAATCATGTCATCTGCAAACAGGGACAATTTGACTTCCTCTTTTCCTAATTGAACACCCTTTATTTCTTTCTCTTGCCTGATTGCCCTGGCCAGAACTTGCAACACTATGTTGAATAGGAGTGGTGAGAGAGGGCATCCCTGTTTTCTGCCAATTTTCAAAGGGAATGCTTTCAGTTTTTGCCCATTCAGTATGATATTGGCTGTAGGTTTGTCATGAATACCTCTTACTATTTTGAGATACGCCCCATCAATACCTAGTTTATTGAGAGTTTTTAGCATGAAGGCTGTTGAATGTTGTTGAAGGCCTATTCTGCATCTATGGAGATA
>NW_016867369.1:0-667 GCF_001698545.2 Rhinopithecus bieti | reverse complement strand
CAATTTCAAGCAGACAGTGAAGCAATGCCTTTAAATTCCTGATGAAAAATTATTTTCAGCTCAAATTCTATATCCAGTCAAATCTTCAACTAAATGGAAAAGTAAAATAAAGACATTTTTTAGACTCATAAAACTTGCTTTGCATCTCTTCTAAGAAAATACCTCAGCAAAACCAGGGCATAAACTAAACAGTTTTAAACATGGAACCCAGAAAGCAATGAATTTAACCAAGGATGGCAGTAAAGGGAAGCCCCATGGTGACAATTGTGTAGCAAGTCTGGAATAACAGCTCATCCAAACTGAAGTGGGCAGACACAGGGCCCTGGGATGGAGAGCTCTAGGGAAAAAAAAAAAGGAAAGCCAGGCATAGGCATAGTGGCTCATGCCTGTAATCCTCGCATTTTCAGAGGCCAAGACAGGCGGATCACCTGAGGTCAGGGGTTCAAGACCAGCCTGGCCAACACGGTGAAACCCTATCTCTACTAAAAATACAAAAATTAGATGGGCATGGTGGCGGGCACCTGTAGTCCCAGCTACTTGGGAGGCTGAGGCAGGAGAATCGCTTGAACCCGGGAGGTGGAGGTTGCAGTGACCGAGATCGCGCCACTGCACTCCAGCCAGGAAGACAGAGCGAGACTCTGTCTCAAAAAAAAAAAAAAAAAAAAAA
>NW_016867368.1:0-1526 GCF_001698545.2 Rhinopithecus bieti | reverse complement strand
ATGTTGTTTATTGCCTGATTCTGTTCCTGAGACTAGACATTTTTTTCTTTCTTATGCGTGATTCAAATACATAAAATAAGTATTTGCTAAATTAATTAGTTAAGTAATTGACGTGCCCTAACACTAGAACAAGAAGGAATCACCTGAATACAAATAAAAAGTCATAAATATTAGGAATCTGTATTAGTCCATTTTCACACTGTATAAAGATACTATCTGAGACTAAGTAGTTTATAAATAAAATAAGTTTAATGACTCACAGATCCACATGGCTGGGGAGGCCTCAGGAAACTTAAGAATCGTGGTAGAAGGCAAAGGGGAAGCAAGACTCATCTTACATGGCAGCAGGAGAGACAGAGAGAGCAAATGTGGAAGTGCCACACTTTAAAGCCACCAGCTTCCATGAGAACTCACTCACTATCAAGAGAACAGCATGGGGGAAAATGTCCCCGTGATCCAATCCTTTACGAGAAGGTTCCTTCCTTGATACGTAGGGATTACAATTTGAGATGAGATTTGGGTGGGGACACACAGTCAAACCATATCAAAAACCTTCCCTATATCCTGTCACAAGCTAGCTGTCTTTGTTAATTGTCCTATCATTGTTCAAAGAGACCCACTGCTCCTTTCTCTTTGTCTTCTCTCTCCCTCCAAAGTTACACTGTGTTAGACATGGCTCAGGCATGGTTAAATGTTGGTTTCACCGTTAGATGAAGCAGTGTAAAATCAATATTGTTATTCAGTTGGTTTCAAAAATACCTTCCTTTGCTGGCTGTGATGGCATCCTTACAGATGTCCCTGTCAACCTGTTGACTAAATTGCCTCAGTAACTGGTACTAGGGAATGTGATGCTTTGTGGATTTGAATTAAAGCTATGAAAAAATAGAAATTGTCAGCGTGATTTTGTTGTTGTTTGTTTGTTTTTGATTTCCAGCCAGGCCTGTTTCTTCTAGGAAAAGATTTAGCATCTCCTCTTTCTTTGCTTTTTTTCCTTTTCCTTTTCTGATAGACCTTAAAGGAAATATGCCAAGGCAGCTGCAGTGTGAAACCAATAGGGAAAAGGCTTATGTCCAGCTGTTCCTCAACCCTGAAAAATCACACATTCTCCATTTCTAAACAATGAACGGATGGGTCCGGGAATGCAAGAGAGTAGAATGTTGTAGAGTGGTGTGTTGTAGACAGTATCATGTTGTTTCACCTACTTTCCACCCTTCAACAATGCCAGTGTGCTAGGAGTATTCAAAACTTGACCTATTATCAACCAACCCCCTAATAATCAGTTAACACCTTAATTATCAGCTAATTGGTAACTAATATTAGTGTTATCAGTAGAACTTTTGGCACAGATTACATGGTAGTCAACAAAGATGGGTTCCTCAATCTTGCCTGAAGGGAAAAAAATGACTGTTTTCTTATTTTAAACATTTTCCGAATGAAATTCTGATCATTTCCTTGTGAATAGCATATTTTACATTTATAAAATAATCCAGCAGCAGAGTGTCAGGTGAAACATCATTCTTGATATC
>NW_016867367.1:0-667 GCF_001698545.2 Rhinopithecus bieti | reverse complement strand
TTTACAAAGGATGATGTGATGGTTAACTTTAGGTGTCAACTTGGCTGGATTAAGGGATACCTAAATAGCTAGTAAAGCATTATTTCTGGAGATTGGTATGTGAGTCAGTGAACCGAGTAGGGAAGAGCTGCCCTCAATGTGGGCGACCTGAATAGAATAAGGTAGAGGGAAGGTGAATTTTCTCTCTCCTGGAACTAGGACACCCCTTTCTTCTCCTGCCTTTGAACGCCAGGTTATCTGGCCTTTGGACTCTGGAACTTGCACAAACAGCATCTTTGGTTTTTAGGCCTTCAGCCTCAGACTGAGAGTTACACTGTTGACTTTCCTGGTGCCAAGATGTTTGTACTTGGACTGAGCTATGCCGCTGGCTTCCGTGGGTCTCCTGTTTGTAGATGGCCTATCACGGGACTTCTCAGCCTCCATAATTCTGTGAGGCAATTCCCCTAATAAATCCTCTCTTCTCTTTATCTTTCTCTCTGTCGTTCTCTCTCTCTCTGTCTCTCTCTCCCCTATTGGTTCTATCTCTCTGGAGAACCTTGACTAACACAGATGGTGAACAAGTCTTTGTCTCTTTTGAGAAGGATAATTACAGGATAAATAATTTAAATATTTTTTAAGTATTTATATCTAATATAAATATATGTAATATAAAAATTATTTAGATAAT
>NW_016867366.1:0-1760 GCF_001698545.2 Rhinopithecus bieti | reverse complement strand
GGCAGGCGGATCAGGAGGTCAGGAAATCGAGACCATCCTGGCTAACATGGTGAAACCCCATCTCTACTAAAAATACAAAAAATTAGCCGGTCATGGTGGCGGATGCCTGTAGTCCCAGCTACTTGGGAGCCTGAGGCAGGAGAATGGCGTGAACCTGGGAACTGGAGCTTGCAGTGAGCCGAGATTGCACCAGTGCACTCCAGCCTGGGCAACAGAGCGAGACTGTGTCTCAAAAAAAATAAAATAAAATAAAATAATAATAATAATAATAATACAAAGTAAAGGTACAACCCCTAAGTGTCTCCCCTCAGATCACAGAAGTGGCCAAGCCCCCTCCATGTAGGACTCCCGGAAGAATGAGGCAGGACAGTCCTGACCTCCCCAGCTCACGGTTGAGCTAGAGAATTAGATGCCAGCTGCATAGCTGGGACTCCAGGCAAACACCACCATGCCCAACTAATTTTGTAATTTTTGTAGAGGAGGGGTCTCGCTTTGTGGCCCAGGCCCGTCTCAACTCCTGAGCTCAAGCAGTCCTCCTGCCCAGCATGGTGGATGCCCTTGACCATTTCCTTTGCTGGCACAAGTCTCCAGGGAGGGCAGGACTGTGCCTGACCTCAGGGGCATTTGCTGGGGTCTGGGGTGGTCCTCTGTATTCAGTGGATGGAGGCTTTGGGAGTCACGGGCCACTACCTCCTTTGCAGGGGACCGGCTTCGGCAGACAGAAAACCGCGCCACACGCTGCAAGGTGGAACGGCTGCAGCTGCTCCTGCAGCAGAAACGGCTGCGTAGAAAGGCCCGGCGGGACGCGCGGGGTCCATACCACTGGTCACCCAGCCGCAAGGCCGGCCGCAGCGACAGCAGTAGCAGCGGGGGCAGTGGCAGCTCCAGTGAGGCCTCCGGCCTCGGCCTCGACTTCGAGGACTCCGTGTGGAAGCCAGAAGTCAACCCTGACATCAAGTCAGAGTTTGTGGTGGCTTAGGATCTTCGGATCGGCCACCCTTGCCCCTCGAACCCCAGCCCAGGGCGGCGGGGACTTGGAGAGTCCCGGAGAGAACATGGCCCAGCTCTGGAGTGCAGGTGGCCACTCCCCCCAGCCACAAGCCTTTCTTTTTTTCTTCTTTTTTATTATTATTTTTTTTTTAAAAGTTCAGACCGTGGTTTCCTGGACTCTTCATGGGCTTTGCTTCCTACCTCCTTCACCCTCCACTCCTGCCTTCCTCTTCCTCCTTTACTTCCTCCTCCTCCTCCTCCTCCTCTTCCCTGTCTCCTTTTACCTCTGCGCCAGGTCAGTCCTCCCTGCCAACCTTCCCCAGCTCCAATATGTAGCAGTCTCTGGATGGCGGAGAGTGAAGGAGAAACCTGCCCCCTCCCTTCCGCCGCCTCCTTCCCCCCCCCATTCAGGTTTTAAGTCAAAAACGTTGATATGTCATTATGCACTTTACAGATGAGGGGAGGGGCCACAGCGCGCAGAACCCATCCCCCCCAGTGCAGACTTCGGGGCCTCCACCCCAGGCCAGCAGCACCCAATGGGCTACAGCAAGCCAACAAGTCACAGAGGCCCACGAGGGTCTGTCCTTTCTCCTGTCCTTTCTTCTTGGTCTCTTTTTGCATTTTCCTTCCTTTCTTTAAAAAGGGGAGCAAAGCTGTTTTAGCAGAGAGGCTGGGGCTGGGGTCCGCACAGGGTTTGGGTGCAGGGGTGTGGCACCCTTTCCTGCTGGGAAGGGAGAGGGGAACTACCCCCCCAGCCCGCCCCCCACCCC
>NW_016867365.1:0-1523 GCF_001698545.2 Rhinopithecus bieti | reverse complement strand
GAGATGAAAATTAATCCTATTCAAACCAAAACTGACTTGACATAATTTATCCTATAAAGTAGCAAGGGAGTAATAGCAGCTGAAATCTTCTTTTAGGGAAAAGGTGAAATGAGTTACTCTCATTCTGAAAGGATTCCTTCCTAACTGACTAGTAGAGCAGCTATCTTACATTCTTTACGTGCTGAAGACAAAGGAGGGTTTACAGCACTATAAATTTCCCAGAAACAATCATTTTCTCTAACAGCAGTTTACTTTTGATTTCCTCAAACTAAATAACATATGGGTTCTCATAAGTAGGTTCAAGAATATCATAGCCATTCATCCCGTAAGATTTCCCAAAAGAAATGCTTCACTTAACTATTTCTCCACATTGGCACAACAATGATTTTCTAAAAGGGATAGTGAAAACAATTTAACTAAAATAGATAACTTATTTACAACATAAGGTTGTCCCTTTCCACATAACTTAGTATTGTTAAAGATCTACAGACTAAAACTTGAAGACATTTATCGTACATACAGCTGCCATATTTCTAGAAATTGGTAAATATTAATTTTACAGGAAGACTATTTTATCTGGAAGGCAAAAGAGGTCATCTTCATTGACTTTCTAGGTAATATACCTCAATTCTGTTAAACTTAGGTTATAAAACAAAAGAAACTTACCTGCTTAGGGAACAGTCAAGTAAAACATGTTGTTCACTGCAGACGCCAATATGTACAGGATAGTTTTTGAAATTCTGCACCAATGAATACAAAGAAATGATAGAAATATCATTATTCAAAAAAAGCCAACAATCATACATTTTTAGTTGTATTGTTCTCCAAATGTGTTTAATTTTGTTCTTTGTTTCGTTGCAAGCTTTTGCAACCCTTTCAATCCTTTTCCTCTTTGCAGCAAGACCCGTTTTTTTTTTTTTTTTTTATTATTATACTTTAAGTTCTAGGGTACATGTGCATAACGTGCAGGTTTGTTACATATGTATACTTGTGCCATGTTGGTGTGTGGGCAAAGGATATGAACAGACATTTCTCAAAAGAAGACATTCATACAGCCAACAGACACATGAAGACCCTTTTTAATTTCAGCTAGATAGTAAATGAAAATACATTAAAAGTTAATGTTGAAAAGTAGTTTATTTGCATATATTGAAAACAATATGGGACATGATGGTTCAGCAATATCAGAAGGATATTTAAAATGTAAAGTGGAAAGATCATTTCAAAAAAGTAAGATTTACTCACTTATTTTCTGTAAAACCTTTCAGGTATTAATAATAGTTTTCCAATTCCAATTGGTATAACAGCAAATCACTTAATTGACAGATGATGGAAAAAAGCAAATAGTTAAAACAGTTTATATTTTTTAAATGTGCAGAAAGGGTAACAGACTTTAATTTCTACATTTATAAAATGTCCTACAATTCAAAGGACGTGTTTCCATGAAACACTGTCACAACTCATTAAGTAAAGGACATAAAAATAAGACCATCAAAAGGGTAGACATAGCTTAATACACAATA
>NW_016867364.1:0-1277 GCF_001698545.2 Rhinopithecus bieti | reverse complement strand
TGTTGATTTACAAAGAGTTGGTTATATTCTATGGAAAGTTAATTCCATGAGTTTGTGCCAATATATTTTATTTAAAAGAATTGTCCTTAGAACCTGGATTAACATTTTATGTCCAGTATTCTAACAAAACAGTTACATGCAAACACATGTCTTTAAGTTTTCAAAAGCAATTGCAACAAAAACAAAAATTGCCGAGTGGGACCTAATTAAACTAAAGAGCTTCTACACAGCAAAAGAAACTATCAAGAA
This sequence comes from Rhinopithecus bieti, assembly GCF_001698545.2. NCBI lineage: Eukaryota > Metazoa > Chordata > Mammalia > Primates > Cercopithecidae > Rhinopithecus > Rhinopithecus bieti. The sequence continues at coordinate 1,028 of NW_016867364.1, read as the reverse complement.
AGTAAACACACAGCCTACAAAATGGGAGAAAATATTTGCAAACTATGCCCCTGACAAAGGTCTAATATCCAAAATCTATAAGGAACTTAACAAGCAAAACCAAATAACCCCATTAAAAGTAGGCAAAATGCATGAACAGACACTTCTTAAAAGAAGACATACAAGTGGCCAAAAGCTTATGAAAAGAGCTCTACATCACTAATCATCAGATAAATGCCAATCAAAACCACGATGAGATACCATCACACACCAGTAAGAATGGCTATTATTAAAAAGTCAAAAAATAAGAGATGTTGGAGAAAAGGAGCACTTATGCATTGTTGGTGGAAATGTAAGTTAGTTCAGTCACTGTGAAAAGAAATTTGGAGTTTTCTCAAAGAACTAAAAATAGAACTATCATGCGACCCAGCAATCTCATTATTAGGTATATATGCAAAGGAATATAAATTGTTCTACCAAAAAGCCACATGCACTCATATGTTTATCACAGCACTACTCACAATAGCAAACATGTGGAATCAACATAGGTGCCCATCAAAGGTGGATTAGATAAAGAAAATGTGGTATGGATATACCATGGAATACTATGCAGCCATAAAAAAGAACGAAATCATGTTCTTTGCAGCAACATGGATGCAGCTCAAGGCTATTATCCTAAGTGAATCAATGCAGAAACAGAAAACCAAATACCACAAGTTCCCACTTATAAGTGAGAGCTAAGCATGGGGTACATATGGATATAAAGATGAAAATAATAGACACTAAGCACTACTAAAGGGGGAGGTAAGGAGTAGGCAAGAGTTGAAAACCTACCTATTGGGTACTGTATTCACTACCTGGGTGACAGGATCATTCATACCCCAAACCTCAGCATCATGCAACATATCTATGTAACAAATCTGCACATGTACCCCTGAATCTAAAATAAAAGTTGACTTTTTTTTTTTTTTTTTTTTTTTTAATGCATGCCTTAGCCACAAGTTTCTTGGACCTTCTTCTAAAGGTTTTTATATAAGGAAAGTACTCAC
>NW_016867363.1:0-1756 GCF_001698545.2 Rhinopithecus bieti | reverse complement strand
TGTAAAAGCAGAAAAAAAAGACAGAAAAGGGTCATGATGGTTACTAAAATAAAAGTTTTCTCTCTCTTCTGTGGTCTCACTCGCCCTTAACTTGTCACAGTGTTTCTAAATTTACAATTTAATGTCATTGTAAGTAGGGAAAAGTTTAATTTTGTCCTTTTTCTTCCCCTTGGTCCTCTGCCTAAGGAAAGGTCACATGCTATCATCGCCACATACTCTGCAAGCTTTTGTTCCCACACCTGACCAGAAAAGTTACATTTTAAATAATTAACAACAATTTTACCTCTCGTATTTATACTATGCAATGCCAATTATAATGCAAATATAAAGGCATTTAAGTTGTGTGTGGTATCAACAAAATTGCATAGTTCATACATAAATATTTCATTCTTACCAAAACAGAAGAAAAAATACTGCACAAAAAAGAACTCAACTATTTGATGTTATTTGATGGATATACATTCTACCAACGCTTTGTATCCTTGGTTTACAAATGAATAAGAAAAGACAAAAAAGTAAAGAAACAAAACAGGTAAGTAACAGGAATGAGAAAGACTAGGATAGGTTACCTTGGTCGTTGTACCTCTTAGAATCCCATTGTCTTCTTTCTGGTTTGAAGGACGTTCTGGCTCTAACAGAAAGCATAGTCTCTGAGACATGAGTGCCCTTGCCTCCTTAGTCCATGCTTACCTTATTCTTGCTGTCTTAGTCTGTTTGTGATACTACAACAAAATACCATAGACTGGATAGTTTATAAACAACAAAAATTTATTTCTCAGTCCTGGAGACTGAAGTCCAAGATGCCTGTGGTTGTGGTATCTGGTGAGGGTCTGTTTCCTGGTTCATAGATAACACCTTCTTGTGTCCTCACATATACAAAGGACAAAGTTATACTTTGTCATATTCCACATATACTTATACTTTACATATTCCTGGAGACAAATGTCTCCAGGGCATGTCAGAGGTCTTCACGGCAGCCCCTCCTGTCACAGGCCCAGAGGCCTACGAGAAAATGATTTCATGGGCCGGGTTCAGGATCCCCATGCTGTGCGCAGCCTAGAGACTTGGTGCCCCCCGTCTTAGCCACTCCAGCCATTACTGAAAGGGGCCAATGTAGAGCTTGGGCCGTGGCTTCAGAGGGTGGAAGCCTCAAGCCTTGGCAGTTTCCATATGGCGTTGAATCTGTGGGTGCACAGAAGTCAAGAATTGGGGTTTGGGAACCTCTGCCTAGATTTCAGAAGATGTATGGAAATGCCTGGATACCCAGGCAGAAGTTTGTTGCAGGGGCAAGTGGTCATGGAGAACCTCTGCTACAGCAGTGTGTAAGGGACATGTGGGGTTGGAGCCTACACACAGAGTCCCTACCAGGGCACTGCCTAGTGGACCTGTGAGAAAAGGATCATTGTCCTCCAGACCCCAGAATGATAGATCCACCAACAGCTTGCACCATTTGCCTGGAAAAGCTGCAGACACTCAATGCCAACCTGTGAAAGCAGTGGGGAGGGAGGCTGTACACTGCAAAGCCACAGGGGTGGAACTGTCCAAGACCATGGGAACCTATCTCTTGCATTAGTCTGACCTCGATGAGACACCTGGAGTCAAAAGAGATCATTTTGGAGCTTTAAAATTTGACTACCCCACTGGATTTTTGACTTGCATGAGCCCTGTAACCCCTTTGTTTTAGCCAGTTTCTCCCATTTGGAATGGCTGTATTTACCCAATGCCTTTACCCCCATTGTATCTAGGAAGTAACTAG
>NW_016867362.1:0-914 GCF_001698545.2 Rhinopithecus bieti | reverse complement strand
TTTGGCTTTGGTATCACCATAATGCTGGCCTTATAAAATGCATTTGGAAGTATTCCATCCTTTGAATTTTTGGAATAGTTTGAGAGAAAGTGTTATTAGTTCTTCTTTAAATTCTTGGTAGAATTCAGCAGTGCAGTAATTTGGTTCTTAGTTTTCTTTAATAGGAGACTTTTTATTACTGATTCAATATCCTTACTTGTTATTGGTTTGTTCAGATGTTCTTTTTCTTCATGTTTCAGCCTTAGGTTGCATGGGTCTAGGAGTTTATGTATTTTTTGTAGATTGTTCAATTTGTTGACAACATAGTTATTCATAAGGGTTTCTTATAATCCTTTGTATTTCTGTGTTGTCAGTTGTGATGTCTCTTTCATTTGTGGTAAATTTATTTGAGTCTTTTCTTTTTTTCTAGTTAGTGTAACTAAGGGTTCATCAATTTTCATTTTCTTTTCGAGAAATCAACTCAACTTCACTGATCTTTTCCTACTGTTTTTCTACTCTCTAGTCCATTTGTTTCTGCTTTGATCTTTGTTATTTCTTATTTTATTTTATTTTATTATTATACTTTAAGTTCTAGGGTACATGTGCACAAAGTGCAGATTTGTTACATAGGTATACATGTACCATGTTGGTTTGCTGCACCCATCGACATCTAACATTTAAGTCTTTAATCCATCTTGAATTAATTTTTGTATAAGGTATAAGGAAGGGATCCAGTTTCAGCATTCTACATATGGCTAGTCAGTTTTCCTGGCACCGTTTATTAAATAGGGAATCCTTTCCCCATTTCTTGTTTTTATCAGGTTTGTCAAAGATCAGATGGCTGTAGATGTGTGGTGTTATTTCTGAAGCCTCAGTTATGTTCCATTGGTCTATATATCTGTTTTGGTACCAGTGCCATGCTGTTTTGGTTATTG
>NW_016867361.1:0-1310 GCF_001698545.2 Rhinopithecus bieti | reverse complement strand
TATTCATAAAATGAATAGAGTAGCTATATTAATATCAGACAAAGTACATTTCAGGAAAAAAAAAATATCCTCAGGTAAAAGAATAATATTTCCTAATAATTATAAGTTAATTCATCCAGAGTATATAATAATCCTAAATGTATAAGCATATAGTTATAGCGCTTGAAATATATATAGAGAAACTGATATAACTGCATGGATAAATAGACACATCCCAAATTGTCATTGGAAATTTCAAAATTCATTTCTTTGTAATCAATAGAACAAATAACAAGAAAATAAGGACAACTATAGAAGACTTAAACAATACAACAAATCAACTTGACGGAACTGAAAATGTATAGAATACCTAGCCAACAAAAGAACACACATTTGTTTCAAGTTCACATGAAGTAGCCATAAATTGAGCCAGAAAACTTCAATTCATTACAAAGTAGTGAAATCATAGAGACAATGTTTCTGACCATACTAGAATTAAATTATAGATCAACAGCAGAAATACATTCCCAGTCAACCCAGCAGCAGATAGCTAAATTTGTATGGGCTTCACGTGTCAGAGGACAGAGCTGGAGATGAGCAGAGTGGCTGCAAATTAGGAGTTAATCTTAAAAACGAGGAAATCGCAGAGAAAGATCTAAAACTCTGCCCAAATCAAGAAATGACTGCAAAATTATCCATGTACAAAAGACAAGTTGGAGGGGCCAAGCAGAAATTAAGTAATCATGGAAGTCTTTAAGAATAGAGCAACAGTGTTTTCTACATATTTTGTTTTGAGAGTGAATATTCTTACCTTGTTTCTCACCATAGAGGAAAATAATCCGAATATTAGCTGTAGATTTGTCCATAGTTGTCCTTTACAGCTTGAGGAAGTTCCCTTCTTTTCTATTTTTTCATCATGAGTGGATATTGAGTCGTTTTCTTACTGTACTTGTTTTGCTTTGTTTTTGTTTTGCCTGTTTTCGATTTGCCAACTTTTGCTCACCCACAGTATACAGTGGTTGATATCTCTGCTCCATTATTAAACAAAAAGTTAACTGTAAAACGGCCTCAGGCAGGTCCTTTAGGAGGATTCCAAAAGGAAGCATTGTTACCATAGGAGATGACAGACAGCTCCATGTGTGTTATTTTGCCTGTAAAGTCCTCCAGTGGGACAAGATGTGGAGGTGTAAGTCAGAGATATTGGTAATCCTGACCTGACATAGACCTCAGCTAATACGTGTGTCTATGTCTTAGTTTTTAACAAGAAAGTTTTAAAAGTAAAAATAAAATTAAAACAAAAAAAAGCTTATATAATAAAGATATTAAACATA
>NW_016867359.1:0-358 GCF_001698545.2 Rhinopithecus bieti | reverse complement strand
TCTTCACAGTCTGAGCTGCTGAGGCAATGACTGCAGGGCGCCCCCGCCCTCTGGGAAGCCGAGCTGGATGGCGCTTGGCAGTGCTGCCTGCTGTGGCTGCGACAGGGGCTAGGCTGCAGGACAATGCTTCCAGGAGGGGGGTGGTGCAGCAGGAAGGGCTGGGAAGCCTCCAGGTACCATGTTGGCATAGTGGACTAGGGCACTTGGGGCGCTGTTGGGCCAGGCTCCGGGGTGCAGACTGCCTGCACTGCAGCAATGAGGCCGGGAAGAGGCAGCAGTGTTCACAGCTGTTGACCCCCTTGAGCCAGCCCCCCACATCCTCATCACTGCACGGACTCAGTGTCTCTGGCCTGGCTTG
>NW_016867358.1:0-355 GCF_001698545.2 Rhinopithecus bieti | reverse complement strand
AATACAAAATTAGCTGGGTGTGGTGGCGCATGCCTGTAGTTCCAGCTACCCGAGAGGCTGAGGCTGGAGAATTGCTTGAACCTGGGAGGCAGAGGTTGCAGTGAGCAGAGATCGTGCCAATGCACTCCGGCCTTGGTGACAGACCCAGACCCCGTCTCACAGAAAAAAAAAAGGAAGAAAGTTGGAGATTTTTAAGTCTCTACATTGCTGGGAGAGGCGGGGGATGGAGGCGGTGGAAAAGAGAAAACAATTAGTTGGTTTGCCTCTAAAATCTTGCAAAGAGATGAATCTAAATAAAAGTAATTCTGGGTAATAATATGATTCCTGAATAAAACTAAAATGTTCAAAATAGAAA
>NW_016867357.1:0-913 GCF_001698545.2 Rhinopithecus bieti | reverse complement strand
TGAACAGGCCATGAGACAGACTTTAGCATAAATGTTATTTTGCTTGCTAGGAAGAATTTAGAGAATGTATTTAAAATAAAGTGAGCTTTAAGTACAAATCAAATGCTGAAATGCATCTTTATTTCTGAAATGTATGGTAAATCCAAACAAATGGATGAATAGCCTCTATCATACATTTTTAATACAAAGGGACTTGTTAGCCATTTCAAATGTCATTTGAGTATTGGAAAAGATGTTAATTACAATCATAGATTCTGATGATTAAAAGAGCCATTTAAGGTCACCTAGTAAACCTCTTCACTTGTTACTAGAATACCCACTACAGCACCCCCTAATTCAGCTATTTATTACTATCTAACCAACTTTCCAAAAATCTAGGGCTTAAAACATCCAGCACAGTTTTGCTGACGATTGTGTGGGTCACCAATTTGGGCAAAGCTTAGCTAGGCAGTTCTTCTTCTGGATTCACTTGGGCTCACTCATGTGACTGCACTGATTTGGTGGCTCTGTCATGTAGTAATTGTCTAATCTGGGCTCATTCATATGTCCTGTGGCTAGCACTGACTGTTGGCTGCATCCCTTTCCATGTGGTTCTCATTCTCAAAGAGGTTATTTCAAATTTCAGATGATGGGACTGTGTTTCAAAAGAGGGCAAGTTTCAATGTGCACATACTTTGTAAGTCTCTACTTGTCATGTTTGTTAATATCTCTTTGCAAAAGCAAATCACATGACCAAGTCTAGCTTCAAGATGGAGAAATAGATTCTATCACTTGATGAGAGAAGTGGAAAAGTCACAATACATGCAAGGATAGGGAAAATTTGTGGCAATTAAGTAATCTGTCACATTCTGTTATTGTGGTTATCCATCTTTTGTTTGAACATCTCTGATGAAAAGAAGTTTAGTTCCTTCTA
>NW_016867356.1:0-914 GCF_001698545.2 Rhinopithecus bieti | reverse complement strand
TCTCAAAAAAAAAAAAAGAAAAAAAAAAGAAAATATCTTTTAACACAAAGGAAGGCAATAAGCCACAAACGCTGTCCGCCCTCGTCAGGGAGCAAAAGTTTATGATTCCTACGAATACTATCATTAACCTATCTTCAACAACTCTAATTTTGCCTCACTGGGTATTTCTTATTCTCCTTTCTCTACTAACACATACATGGTATCTCTCCCATACAACCTTCTAAAAAACTATTGTAAAAATTGATTATATGGATTGGAATAACTCCTGTCATATTCAACTAAATCAGAATCAAGGGACCAGGGGTAAAAAGCCCCAAGGCACAAAGCAGTTCCTCTAGGAACTGTCTGGCAGCCTCTCCTCAGCTTCTGAAACAGCATGTTATAACCTTAAGACTAGTTTTACCTAATAGCTGCCAAAACAACCTGAGACTAAGTAATTTGCAGGTTTTACCATTACTTTCAATGGCAATTACTTTTACCTACCGCCCTCACTCAGCCATCAGAGCTTGCCAGCTCCCAAAGACTTCGCCAGCACCAATTAACTCTTTCAAAACATTTTATGTTACATTTCTCTTTCCCAATAAAACCTCAACATTTTCCTTTTTTTTTTTTTTTTTTTTTTTTTTTTGACACTCTGAAGACCAGTCTGGTCTGTTCTTATGCCCCAAATTGCAATTCTATTTTTATCTATATTCCCAAATGAAACCTTTTGCTTAGAGATTCATTTCGATATTTTATTTTATGTTGACACTATGATTGGTCTAGTCATTGTCATCCCTATCAAGCAAAATTATCATGCCAGACCACCTAATGGGCTGCTAGCTGATCTGTAAACTGGCTATCATCTGTCAGGGGATCACCCCTCCAGCACAATCAGCTTGGATCACTATGACAAGGCTAAGTGGCCAAGAACA
>NW_016867355.1:0-1183 GCF_001698545.2 Rhinopithecus bieti | reverse complement strand
ATTTTGATGAATTCCAATTTATCTTTTTCTCTTTCATGGATCAAGAAGAGCATGTAGTTTTAATAGGGACCTGAACTAACACTGCTTTGACATTTTGCCGCAGAAAAAAAAAAAAACCCTATGCATTTGTTCCTAAAACTAAAATATTACTGTTTTCTATAATATAATTCTGAATCCTGTAGATTTTAATAATCATCTTTTGTTATATATGGTATCTCTGTTATGCTCATTTCATGTTAACAATGTGGTATATAAAGAACGAGTACAACCAATATATTTAAAAAAAATAAAAAAAGAAGGAAGAAGAAAATTAACTTACAAAGCTAGAATTATGGCTGCCAGTCTTAGGTACTTAGACCCTGGGATTCTAGATAGCCATGAACCTCATGTGCTTCCAAGGATGTTGACAAAGATAAATTAGATGAATTTAGTTTTGGTTTGTTAGTTGGTTTTAACTATAGGATGCTTAATAAACACGACCCCTAGGAAATAAAATATGCGGCATACAAGTTTTGTTCAGGGGTGGTAAAAACACCCCAAAGACATACTTTCAAGATTAAACTATTTTGGGGAGAACTTATAAACCTAAAACTGGTGGGGGATGATTGTCGTATTACGCACAGTAAAGGCAGATGTAACCTACCAATACACCAGATTATACTATCACTGTTCACCATCAGCCATACAATTTCCTTCTCTTCGCATTATTTTGATCCCCTATTGTAGGGTAGATAAAGTGTAAGAAAGTGATTTAGACATAAGGTTAAAATATAGATAAAAGGAGATGAAGAGAGAAAAGAAGGAAGAAAGTAGGAAAATGGTAAGAGTAGGAATATCAGAGGAGACTTAGGAGGATCCTTCAGGCTTTCATCTTTAGTCTCACTACTCAGTTTACAGAGTAGTATGATATTAGAGAAATAAAGCTTTATTAAAATCCATTTGATCCTGTGTAATATAATGTGTATAGACCAAATACTCATCAGCAACAATAACAACAAAAACTTCTCTACAGAATTAACCCACTTCCATGAAATTGACAAGTTGATGAAATCAAAGTCATATAGAGATTTTCCTTAACAGTACTCCTCCTTAGTGATAGGGAGAGGAGAAGCATGAAGCCAGTGGAGGAAGCAGGGTGGGTGTGAGGGGACCAAGTGCAATAATAGCAAAGACTGTCAAATTT
>NW_016867354.1:0-666 GCF_001698545.2 Rhinopithecus bieti | reverse complement strand
CTTGAGAAATGTTTGTTTAATAACAACTGAATCTTGAACAGTGAGCTAAACAGTGTGCTTTGTGACATTTTTACTTTCTCTTCTATCCTCTACTCTCCAGCTCCGCAGTAGCCTTGAAAACTAACAGCCTTGCAATCATACTAGACACAAAAAGCAGCAGCCTATGAGCCACCAGATAGTGCAGAAAGGGTTTGAAGTTAATCCCCAAAGTCCCATTTCTAGCGCATTGTCCATGTTTAATCTATTTACAAGTTCCATGGGAACACTGGCGTGCAAGGCTCGTCTTTATTTGACAATAAGAACAAGTTCACTGCAAGCAGTCTCTTCTCCAGAACATTTCCTGAAAATAGTTACTGGAAATTGCTTAACATTATGGCTGCCTAAGCAGTGATACGGTTGGGGCAAATGAGGAAGAATCTTTTTTTTTTTTTTAATTATACTTTAAGTTCTAGGGTACATGTGCACAATGTGCATTGTTTGTTACATAGGTATACATGTGCCATGTTGGTTTGCTGCACCTATTAACTCATCATTTACATTAGGTATTTCTCCTAAAGCTATCCCTCCCCCTGCCCCCACCTCCCAACAGACCCCGGGGTGTGATGTTCCCCACTCTGTGTCCAAGTCTTCTCGTTGTGCAACTCCCACCTATGAGTGAGAACATGC
>NW_016867353.1:0-2181 GCF_001698545.2 Rhinopithecus bieti | reverse complement strand
GGCTCGGGGAGCATCACGGAACCTGCCAACATGTGATGTCTCCCCAGACACCCAGCTTTAAATTTCTCTCTCGTGCTCTTTCCCTTTATTTCTCAAACCAGCCAAGACACTTAGGGAAATAGAAAAGAACCCACGTTAAATATCGGGGGTGTGGTTTCACCCGATACCTGAGTAGCTGGGATTACAGGCACCCGCTGCCACACCCAGCTAATTTTTGTATTTCTAGCAGAGATGGGGTTTCACCATCTTGGCCAGGCTGGTCTTGAACTCCTGACCTCATGATCCACCCACCACAGCCTCCCAAAGTGCTGGGATTACAGGTGTGAGCCACCGCCCCAGCATTGAACACATATTATATATCTAAAATAATTTAATGTTTTATCAGAATCTCTCTCCAAATCTTCTTTTCCATTAAGTTTTCATTGCTCTCTTGACTCTCTTAGTAAGAACACTAACTGGGCTTCCATGATATACAAATCATTATGAGCTTAGCACCCTTCAGTTATGCATATTCAAAACTTTTCAGTCAGGTCGGGCACAGTGGCTCACACCTGTAATCCCAACACTTTGGGAGGCTGAGGCAGGTGGATCACAAGGCCAGAAGCTCAAGACCAGCCTGATCAACATGGTGAAACTCCATCTCTACTAAAAATACAAAAATTAGCCGGGCATGGTGGCACATGCCTGTAATCCCAGCTAATCAGGAGGATGAGGCAGGAGAACTGCTCAAACTCAGGAGGCGAAAGTTGCAGCAAGCCAAGATTGTTGGGTGACAGAGCGAGACTCCATCTCAAAAAAAATAAAATAAAATAAAACTTTTCAGTCACCTGAATTCTATCCTGACATTTTTAGTACAGGAAGATAAAAAACAAACTTGAGCTGAAACCATGCCAGCTGGAAGGTGCACATTTATAATACTAGATCTACCAATCTATACACCGCTTTAAAACCATACATCAGGCCGGGCGCGGTGGCTCAAGCCTGTAATCCCAGCACTTTGGGAGGCCGAGATGGGCGGATCACGAGGTCAGGAGATCGAGACCATCCTGGCCAACACTGTAAAACCCCGTCTCTACTAAAAAAATACAAAAAACTAGCCGGGCGAGGTGGCAGGCTCCTGTAGTCCCAGCTACTCGGGAGGCTGAGGCAGGAGAATGGCGTAAACCCGGGAGGCGGAGCTTGCAGTGAGCTGAGATCCAGCCACTGCACTCCAACCTGGGCGACAGAGCGACACTCCGTCTCAAAAAAACCATACATCGAATTTAAACATTCTCTACCTGCAACAAAGAAAGCCTTGTTGATTTGATATACCTGGCTAGAGTACTTCTATTTTTCTCCACAGTTAACGAAATTAAATAATCACTCTTTCATTTACCAGACAATTTTTTAAAAGCTGGCACTCACTCAAGTCCATTTGAAGAATCTGTTTTCCCAGCAGTTTGATCTAATTTACAATCAATTGAACTTAAGTACTTCTTGGGAATAGTATGTTCAACTGCTACTACTTTGACTTTCTATAGACAAATTAGTTTAAGAAAAAATCATAAATGTTATAAGGCCTTAAAATGAAACTTCTTTTCAGTATAATGTAAAGGAGAGAGAAAATCAAAATATAAAATGTAAGTTAAAAGATCTAATTTGTAAATTATTTTATATCAAAGAAGTCTCAGAGTAACCAATAAACCATTTTGACAAGGAATATCTAGGTGAAATTAAAAGTAAAAAGGCAACCAGGTGTGGTGGCTCTTGCCTGTAATCCCAGCAACCTGGCAGGCTGAAGAGGTCAGATGCCTTGAGCCCAGGGGTTCAAGACCAGCCTGGGCAATATAGTGAGACCCTATATCTACAAAAAAAATACAAATATGAATATTAGCCAGGCACGGTGGTACACGCCTGTAGCATCAGCTGCTTGGGAAGGTGAGGTGGGAAGATGGCTTGAGACCAGGAGACAGAGGTTGTGGTAGTTGAGATCATGCCACTGTGCCCCAGCCTGGGTGACAGAGCGAGACTGTCTCAAAAAAAAAAAAAAAAAAGTAAAAAGCAATTCAGCTTCAATACTGATGTACTTGTAAGAGTTTATGCCAAACTTGGTATCTATTTAAAAAGCAGCTTATACGGGAATAAGATTTCCAGTCAAAATGGACTACTTTCATACTAAAATTATAAGGTCTAAAATAGTTC
>NW_016867352.1:0-912 GCF_001698545.2 Rhinopithecus bieti | reverse complement strand
AAACAAAACTATGATTCCCTTTTATGCTGGAATTGTATCAGTGGTAGAAATAGTTTATTTTTCTAAAATTCTTTATTTTAGAGTGTACTAAAATGATTTTTTTCAATATAGGTCATATAGAGTGTTAAATACTTAATAATGATATATTTTTTCTTTTTTTAGAGACAGGATCTTGCTCTGTTGCCCAGGCTGGAGTGCAGTGTTGCAATTATGGTTCACTTCAGCCACGACCTCCTGGACTCAAGCAATCCTCTTGCCTCATCCTCCTAAGTAGCTAGGACTACAGGTGTGTGCTGCCATACCTGACTAATTTATTTATTTTTTTACTTTTTGTAGAGGTAGGATCTTGCTATGTTGTCCAGGCAAGTCTCACACTCCTGGCCTCAAGTGATCCTCCCACCTCAGCTTCCTAAAGTGTTGCGATGACAGGTATGAGCCACCACACCTGGCCAATGATTTATTTATTATTCTGAAGAATAGTTACCTGTTCTGACAATAGAATATTCTTTATAAATTCATTGAAAATAACTTTTCAAGAATGGCACTGAAGTAATACAGTAAGTTTACGAACAATGAACAATGAAGCATGTGGAGAATGTGTGGAGAATTAAGGCTATTGGGACAACAGTTATGTTGCCTTAAAGAGCAATGCGATTGTAACTAGAGAGGAAGGTATGATAGCATGTAACCCTGATACAAAAGTCAAAACTGCAAAGGTTCAGAGGGTGGTATATAGATGTCTATACTTCAGAAAGAATGATCTAACAAAATTTCTGGAATTCCATGCACCTGGGAAAGTTCAATTGTTTTATTTCATAACTTAACAACATTTAATGTTAGTAAAATTAAAAAGTGCAAAGCCGGGTAAAAGTGAAAAATGGAAAGCTCATCTTTTCCATCCTCTCAATCACA
>NW_016867351.1:0-909 GCF_001698545.2 Rhinopithecus bieti | reverse complement strand
ACAAAGGGATATTTTGGATCCCTTTGAAGCCTATGGTGACAAAGGAAATATTCTCGGATAAAAACTAGAAAGAAGCTTTCTAACAAAATTCTTTGTGATGTGGGAATTCATCTCACAGTGTTACACTGTTCTTTTCATTGATTAGTTTGCTAACACTGTTTTCTTGGAATCTGCAATGGGATATTTTGGAGTGCATTTTAAGGTTATGGTGACAATGGAAATACCCTCTTATGAAAACTAGAAAGAACATTTCTGAGAAACCATCTTGTGATGTCCTATTTCGTCTCACAGAGTTACACGAGTCTTTTCATGGATCAATTTGTTAGCGCTCTTTTGGGGATTCTGAGAAGGAATATTTGGGATCTCATTGAAGCCTGTGGTGACAAAATAAATATCCTAATTTAAAACCAAAAGAACTTTCTGAGAAACTGCTTTGTGATGTGTGAATTCATCTCAAAGGGTTACACTGTTCTTTCCATTGATCAGTTTAGTAACACTCTTTTCTTGGAATCTGCTATAGGACTTTCGGAGTGCTTCGAAGCTTATGGTGACAAAGGAAATACCCTCAAATTAAAACCAGAAAATAGCTTTTGAGAAGTTGCTTTGTCATGTGTTAATCCATCTCACTGAGTTACACGATACTTTCCATGGAGCACTTTGGTAGCACTCTTTTGGGGTATCTCAGAAGTGATATATTGGATCACTTTGAAGCATATGCTGACAAAGGAAATGTCTTCAGATAAAAACTAGAAAGCAGATTTCTGAGAAAGTTCTTTGTGATGTGTGAATTCATCTCACAGAGTTACACCTTTCTTTTTATGGAGCTGTTTGCTAACCCTGTTTTTGTGGAAACTGCAAAGGGATATTTGCGAGCACCTTCATGGCTGTAGTGAAAAAGGAAATATCCAC
>NW_016867350.1:0-221 GCF_001698545.2 Rhinopithecus bieti | reverse complement strand
TAATTTTATTATGCATGAACCTCTGTAGTTTTTTTTTAAAGTGTATAGTTCAGTGAGTTTTGACAAATGAATATACCACCTGAATTACGATATAGAACATTTTCTATCACTCCAAAAAGATTCCCTTGTGCCTCTTTGCAGTCAGTTCTTACCCCACTCCAGGCCTAAGAAAACCACTAATCTGCTTTTTTTCACTCTATAATTTCATATAAATGGAATTA
>NW_016867349.1:0-1183 GCF_001698545.2 Rhinopithecus bieti | reverse complement strand
AGTGGGGACTTGGAGAACTTTTCTGTCTAGCTCTGTGTCTAGCTCAAGGATCGTAAATGTACCAATCAGCACTCTGTCGAAAATGGACCAATCAGCTCTCCGTAAAATAGACCTATCAGCGCTCTGTAAAATGGACCAATCAGCAGGATGTGGGTGGGGACAGATAAGGGAAGGAAAGCAGGCCGCCCAAGCCAGCAGTGGCAAAGTGTTGGGGTGCCCTTCCACACTGTGGAAACTTTAGTCTTTCGTTCTTTACAATAAATCTTGCTGCTGCGCACTCTTTGGGTCCACGCCGCCTTTAACAGCTGTAACACTCACCACGAAGGTTTGCAGCTTCACTCCTAAAGCCAGCTGAGACCAAAAACCCACGGGAAGAACGAACAACTCCAGATGCGCCACCTTCAAGAGCTGCAATACTCAACGTGAAGGTCTGCAGCTTCACTCCTGACAGCGAGACCACCAACCCACCAGAAGGAAGACGCTCCAGACACATCTGAACGTCTGAAGGAACAAACTCCAGACACACCATCTTTAAGAACTGTAACACCACGAGGGTCCGCGGCTTCATTCTTGAAGTCAGTGAGACCAAGAACCCACCAATTCCGGACGCACCGTGTGCCTCAGAACAGACGTGAGGCCACCCGGACCTCCCCCATGGTAGAGTGCTGGGAGGTGGCTGAGACATCATTACCTCCCACTACTCTCAGTGCTGTGGAGTTTCACCTGAGGTTTTGCCTCGGGCCAGCAGAGTGGTGGGGGCCTGGCCCTGTCTGAGAACGTGTGACAATGCTTATTGAATTCTGAGGGGGCCACGAACCTCAGAACTGTGAGACTCTGGGAGTCTGGCCAGCACCAGCTGCCGTCATAACTGGAGGGTCTCCCTCACTTCCTCTTGCAGGTGCTCCAGGAATCAGGAGTTGAAGACCTGGGTGTGAGGGACACATACATCCTAAAAGCACCACACCAGAGGAGGCCCAGGCACTGCCAGGAGTCAAGGTGAGTGCACAGCCTGACTCTGTACCAAGGGCCCTACCCCCAGAAACAGGGCAGACCTGGCAGCACCCAGCCCGTAGCCACCCACTGTCATTCCTGGTGCCTCAGACCCTGCCTGCCAGCTGTGCCCTGAGGTGCTTTCTCATCGTCCTACAGGTTCCCAGGAGGCAAAGACCCTAGGAAGACAGGC
>NW_016867348.1:0-1398 GCF_001698545.2 Rhinopithecus bieti | reverse complement strand
TATTGAATAAAGTATTTTACAAATGTAAATCAGATCTATTTGATTGATAGTGCTGTTCAGTTCTCCTATGTCTTTATTGGTTTTCTGATAGACCTCTCATTTTCTGTTAGACAAGTGTTAAATTATCCAACTGTAAGAGTGAATTTATTTATTTCTCCCTGCAATTCTGTTAGTTTTGCCCCATGTATTTTGATGCTTTCTTTTGAGTAGTGTTAGCACATTAAATCTTTTCTCTCTACTTTAAAAAATTGTATATTGAAAATTTGCATATGTTTATGGGGTATATTGTGATGTTATGATCTTAAGCACAATGTAAAATAATTAAATAAAGCTAATTAACTTTGAATACCTCTGTGTCTTTCTATATAAAGTGGATATTTTTCTAGATAGCATATGGTTAGGTGTGATGGTTAATTTTATGTGTCAACTTGACTGGGCAAAAGAAGGCCTAAATAGTGAGTAAAACTATTCGTGTGTTTCTGTAAGTGTATTTCTAGAAGAGATTAGCTTTGGAGTCAGTAGACTGAGTAAGGAAGGTTCAGTCTCACCAGCATTGGCAGGCATCATTCAAGTCCCTCAGGGGCTGAGTAGAATAAAAGTAGAAAAGGGCAAATTTTCTGTCTCCCTTCTTAAGCTAAGACATCCATTTTCTTCTCTCCTTGGATATCAGAGCTCCTGGTTCTTGGACCTTCAGATTCAGACAGCTACACCACTAGTTTTCCTGTTTCTCTGGTCTGTAGACAGCAGATGGTGGAACCTCTCAACCTCTATAAGTATGTAAGCCAATTCCCATAAAAAGTTTTATATCCATATAGCTATAGACTTATCGTATTGGTTCTATTTCTCTGGAGAACCCTCAATAATAGAGTTGGGTCTTGGTATTTTATCCAACCTGTCTGTCTGTTTTTTCATTGGTGTATTGTATTTAGAACACTGAAGTTTAAAATAATTATTGATATAGTTGAATTGCTATCTACCATATTTGTTACTGTTTTGTATTCTTTTGATTCATATTTTGTCTATGACTCTTTCTCTGATTTTAATTGATCATATTATATATTCCATTTTTCTCCTCTCTTAGTTTATCAATTATACTTTGTAAAATGTTATTCAGTGGTTACTCTAGAGTTTTCAATGTACCCTTACAATTAATCCAAGTCCACTTTTAAATAATACTATACTCTTCAAAGATAATGCAAGTAGTTAACAGAGAGTCACAATTATTTTCTGATGTTTCTTATACCCTTGCCATTTATTTCTGTTTATCACAAACTATATTTGCTATAAAATATCATTACTGTTATTATTTTGAACAAACTGTTATCTTTTAGAGCAATTAAGAATAAGAAAAGTAAAATATGTTAATATACCTTCATTTATTTCTTCTCTAAGTCTCTT
>NW_016867347.1:0-667 GCF_001698545.2 Rhinopithecus bieti | reverse complement strand
TCTGAGAAATGTTTGTTTAATAACAACAACTGAATCTTGAACAGTGAGCTAAACAGTGTGCTTTGCGACATTTTTACTTTCTCTTCTATCCTCTACTCTCCAGCTCTGCAGTAGCCTTGAAAACTAACAGCCTGGCAATCATACTAGACACAAAAATTAGCAGCCTACGAGCCACTGGATAGTGCAGAAAGGGTTTGAAGTTAATCCCCAAAGCCCCATTTCTAGAGCACTGTCCATGTTTAATCTATTTACAAGTTCCATGGGAACACTGGCTTGCAAGGATCGTCTTTGTTTGACAATAAGAACAAGCTCACTGCAAGCAGTCTCTTCTCTAGAACATTTCCTGAAAATAGTTACTGGAAATTGCTTAACATTATGGCTGCCTAAGCAGTGATATGGTTGGGGCAAATGAGGAAGAATCTTTTTTTTTTTTAATTATACTTTAAGTTCTAGAGTACATGTGCACAATGTGCATTGTTTGTTACATAGGTATACATGTGCCATGTTGGTTTGCTGCACCCATTAACTCGTCATTTACATTAGGTATTTCTCCTAAAGCTATCCCTCCCCCTGCCCCCACCTCCCAATAGACCCCGGGGTGTGATGTTCCCTGCCCTGTGTCCAAGTCTTCTCGTTGTTCAACTCCCACCTATGAGTGAGAACATGT
>NW_016867346.1:0-912 GCF_001698545.2 Rhinopithecus bieti | reverse complement strand
CCCACTCTGAGTTTCTGCAGTCCGTTGTAGAACTCTTTATGCCTTTGTGTACTCGTATTTTATTTCCCACATTAAAACGAGAACATATGTTTTTTGGTTTTCCACTCTTGTGTTACCTCACTTGGAATAATGACCTCCAGCTCCATCTAAGTTGCTGCCAAAGACATTATCTTATTGTTTTAATGGCTGAGTAGCATTCCATGGTGAATATATACCACATTTTTTTTTTTTTGTCCACTCATTAGTTGATGGGAAAATATGTGAATTCCACATCTTTACAACTGTGAATTGTGCTGCCGTAAACATACATGTGCAAATTTCTTTTTCATATAATGACTTCTTTTCCTTTGGGTAGATTTTCAGTGGTGGATTACTGGATTGAATGGTAGACCTACATTTAGCTCTTTAAGAACTAACATATGGAGATCCATATGATTTCCAAAGAAGTTGTATTCATTTACATACCCACCAGCAGTAAATAACTGTTCCCTTTTCCCCACATCCATGTTAACATCTACTGTTTTTTAACTTTCAAAATTTGATTCAGGGTTGTATGTTTGCATGTGTATGTGTTTAAACTTATCTCAAATAACAGGCTTAATTAGGGTCTTATATATGATTAATAAAATGTAGCCATATGAATTTTGTCTTTGGAAAAAATTAATTATATGCAATAGCTTTTTAGATACAGAGGTTATTTCTTTTTTATATACTTTATGTACTAGGGTATATGTGAACAATGTGCAGGTTTGTTACATATGTATACATGTGCCATGCTGGTGTGCTGCACCCATTAACTCGTCATTTACATTGGGTATATCTCCTAATGCTATCCCTCCCCCGTCTCCCCACCCTGCAACAGGCCCCATTGTGTAAGGTTCCCCTTCCTGTGTCCAAGTATTCCCATTGCTT
>NW_016867345.1:0-274 GCF_001698545.2 Rhinopithecus bieti | reverse complement strand
CCCTCTTCCTCCTTTCCTGTGTTCCTCCCTTCCTTCCTTCCTCCCCTCCCCTCCTTCCCCTTTCCTGTGTTCCTCCCTTCCTTCCTTCCTCCCCCTCCTCCCTCCCTCCCTTCCTTCTTTCTTTCTTTCCTTCCTTTCCTTCCTCCTTCCTTCCTTCCTTTCTTCCTTCCTTCCTTCCTCCCTTCCTTCTTCCCTCCGTCCCTCCTTCCTCCCTCCCTTCCTCTCTTCCTCCTTTCCTGTCTTCCTCCCTTCCTTCCTTCCTCCCTCCCCTCCC
>NW_016867344.1:0-1306 GCF_001698545.2 Rhinopithecus bieti | reverse complement strand
TTTTTGACAAATGACACAGGAAAAAGGCTGTTACCAGTGAGCAAGCTTTCATTCGGGTAATGTAAAGACAGGCTCTACAAGTGTGGGATTCCAGACCACTGACAGAAGGTCAATTCATAAAATTTAGGTACGAAGCTCTGGGGATACTTTAGACCCAATTAGTCCCCTCCAGTGGCCATTAGGCTACATGTTTTTATGGTTATTTTGATAACAGGCCTGTTGATACTCAACTCTACCATGGAGCTGGGGAGGGGCAGATGGGACAAGAAAGAGTACCTCAAAATGCTGCAAAGCGCTCTCTTCTTGTCAAGGTTTCGCCATTTTGAATAAATATTTCTTACATTTTGTACATCCTTAATTTAAATTATTCTAAGAAAGTTTATATTGACAACTTTTCCCCAATGCCCTCAGTGTTCTTACGGTGAAGCAGAATTTCATGGCTCCTTATTCTACCATTTTGGAAATTCTCTCTCTATTCGTTTTACATATCTACGTGTGTTTGTGTGTGTATGTGATATATATGTGTGCGTGTGTGAGTATATATACACGTATATACGTATATGTACATGTATATGTATATATATACACACACACACACATATACGAGAAAGTTATTGGGTTTTTATTTATATGTGCATTTATATATAAACTATGCAGTATATACACAGTATATATACTTAATTGACAATGCTATTGAATACAATGAAAAACTATGATTATTATCTTGGGAAGTGAAACAGCCAGATTGTGGGCCAAATGTAGTTTCCTGGTATTTTGTTGATGTAGTTTTAGCTCAAGATGCCAGACCAATCAGTTTAGTCTGTTACTATATTTGATTCCTTGTTATTCTCATCTGGCCTTACCCTATCTTAGGGTTCTTCCTCAAAAATAAATTGAACCTGTTCTTCCACAAAATGACTTAAATATATGGATTTGCCCTTAGCTATTTGACTTACATGATCTCAGAGAATATTGGTATGGGGTATTAGAATACTTCATTACTAAGGCTGGAAACACCAACCAACTTTTAAAACAGATTGTTCTGCCAGGCATTCACCATTGTAGTTATTCATTCTACTTTTTGATATTTTAATGCTTCAGCCCAATCCACTTCACCATTTCTATGTTTGCATTAATGTCTCGCTAAACATTTAACCTTGAGGTTAGACTTCCCACTTCTGCTCAACTTTAACTTATATACCTGACTGTTTAATGTATTCTGAATCCCAATTAATTTTGTTCTAGCTTCTTGGTATAAATTGGCCTACATTTTATACTCTGTGAAAGAAAGAACAAGACATTCTTA
>NW_016867343.1:0-275 GCF_001698545.2 Rhinopithecus bieti | reverse complement strand
ATGTCATGGATTGTGTTGCCAAATAAGATGAGATTTTTCTAATATCTTATGTTTTAAATGTTTAAATATGTGAATATTCTTGGTAACTAATTTAAAATATTATAAATTTTTCGTAGGTTTTGATTTGGCATTCATTGCCTATCCAGAGGCTCTAGCCCAACTCCCAGGTGGTCCATTTTGGTCCATATTATTTTTTTTCATGCTTTTAACTTTGGGTCTCGATTCTCAGTTTGCTTCGATTGGTAAGTAATACTTCCTCTTACATTTCTTTTGCA
>NW_016867342.1:0-1183 GCF_001698545.2 Rhinopithecus bieti | reverse complement strand
GTGGGGGAGCTTTTTGAGCAGGATGAGCCAGGAAAAGGAATTTCACAAGGGAATGTCATCGCTTAAGGAAAGGACCAGCCATTTTCACTTCTTTTGTGATGCTTCAGTTACTTCAGGCCATCTGGGCAGACATGCAAGTCACAGGGGATGCGATGACTTGGCTTGGGCTCAGAGGCCTGACACTTTGGTAATGGAGATTTTCAGATTGAATTTGTGAACTTATAGCATACATGGCCCATTTCCTTTTAAAACAATATCTATTTGAATTGTAAAGAAAAATCCTCCCTACTTCTCACATGCCTTCCCTCTTTCCCTCCTTTGTTTTCAGCTTCTTCCCTATCTTCTTCCTTGCCTTCTCTCAGTTATGCTCCCCTGCATATTATTTATGACTCTATGTAAGTTCTTGAGCTTTTACAGCCATTTCTTATTCAATTTTGAACTCAATAATAAGTAAAATCTAGCCTGAGTGTGCATTTTTCTCTGTTGTCAGTCCTAAATGGAAGTACTCATTTGAAAAAAAGATGCTAGACATACATATAAAATGCCAAGATAAAAATAAACAGAATAACTTATTTTTCTTGCATCCAGTGAGGAAATTGCCAGATTGCTCTTTCCCCAACTCGGACCATAAAATTAGATTCATTAGTTTTACCTAGGCTGAAGTCCCAGTGGGCTCTTAGGGGTAATGTTACTTGGTTTAGGGGTGACATCACTTTTTTCTATATTGAAAGCTAATAAGCTATCTCTAACCTTTTCCATCAAGGAACTAGCAGGAGGGATTTTTCTTGATTTAAGGAATTTTGCTTGTTGCTTACTACTTCCTTTACTTTTCCTTTTGAATATTTTAAACCCATATCTTTATAACATTTTCACTCTGTTTCAATCATTTAGTTGCTTTATGCTCTTCTAATGTCAATGCCTCAAATCTCCCACTCGATTTCTATGGACCACGTACTCAGCTAACCAGCTGTTCTTGATTTTATACTGGATTTTCTCTCTATCCATTTATAAACATCATTAAATTTTCATTGCAAAAGTTTTCTAAATATTAAATGGTGATTGAATGATGGGATTATGAGTTATGTTTATCTTTTGACTTTTGGAGATTATTTTTCAAGTACTTTATATTACATAAATTCTATAGTAGAAAATACTGTAGACTATACTTAAAACAATATAATTT
>NW_016867341.1:0-551 GCF_001698545.2 Rhinopithecus bieti | reverse complement strand
GAGACAGAGTCTTGCACTATCGCCCAGACTGGAGTGCAGTGGTGTGATCTCGGCTCACTGCAACCTCCGCCTCCCAGTTTTAAGCAATTCTCCTCCCTTAGCCTCCCGAGTAGCTGGGCCTAACAGGCACCCGCTACCACGCCAGGCTAATTTTTTTTTTTGTATTTTAGTAGAGACGGGCGTTTACCATATCAGCTAGGATGGTCTAGATCTCCTGACCTCATGATCTGCCCGCCTCGGCCTCCCAAAGTGCCAGGATTATAGGCGTGAGCTACCGCGCCCGGCCTATAAACTATTTTTTAAAATGTATTTTAGGATTCCTCACCAGTCTTGTAAAACATAGTGGCAAATTTTATAAATAAGTAAACAATATCTGGCTTTCTGGTTTTCATGAATTTTTTATTCTATATGTTATTATTTCTATATCTTTAAGCTTTAGAGGTAAAACTAGAATATTAACATATATATATATACACACACACATACACACACAAAAAAACATTTTCACCAAATTTATGTAACCTTCAATTTTCTATTTTCCTTCAGAAGCA
>NW_016867340.1:0-1175 GCF_001698545.2 Rhinopithecus bieti | reverse complement strand
ATTGAGTAGTTTGCTAACACTGTTTTCCTGCTATCTGCAATGGGATATTTTGGAGCGCTTTGAAGCTTATGGTGAAAAGGAAATATCCTCAGACAAAATTAGA
Source organism: Rhinopithecus bieti (assembly GCF_001698545.2). Classification (NCBI taxonomy): domain Eukaryota; kingdom Metazoa; phylum Chordata; class Mammalia; order Primates; family Cercopithecidae; genus Rhinopithecus; species Rhinopithecus bieti. The sequence goes on along the minus strand of NW_016867340.1, from coordinate 1,072 downwards.
AAGAAGCCTTCTGAAAAAACTGTTTTGTGATTTGTGAATTCATCTCAAAGAGTTACACAATTATTTTCATGGAGCAGATTGGTTGCCCTGTTTCTGGGGAATCTGAGAATGGATATCTTGGATTTCATTGAATACTATGGTGACAAAGGAAATATTCTCAGATAAAAACTAGAAAGAAGCTTTCTGAGAAAGTTCTTTTTTATGTGTGAATTCATCTCACAGAGTTACAGCTTTCTTTTAATGAGCAGTTTGCTAACACTGTTTTGTGGAATCTGCAAAGGGATATATAGGAGCACATTGAGGCCTGTGGTTAAAAGGAAATATTCTCAGATAAAACTAGAATGAAGCTTTCTAGGAAACTACTTTTGAAATGTGAATTCACCTCAGAGTGTTACACTTTTCTTTTCATTGAGCAGTTTGCTAATACTGTTTTCTTGGAATCTGAAAAGGGATATTTCCCAATGCATTGAAGCTTAGGGTGACAAAGGAAATATCTTCATACAAAAACTAGAAAGAAGGTTTCTGAGAAAGTTCTTTCTGATGTGTTAATTCATCTCAAAGTGTTACGCCTTTGTTTTCATAGAGCAGTTTGCTAACACTCTTTAACTGGGATCTGCAATTGGATATTTGGGAGCGCATTGAATCCTGAATTGTAAAAGGAAATATCCTCAGTTAAAAACTAGAAGGAAGCTTTCCTAGAAACTGCTTTGTGATTTGTGAATTCATCTCTCAGAGTTACACTGTTCTTTTCATTGAGCAGTTTGATAACACTTTTTTCGTGGAAACTGCAATGGGATATTTCAGAGCACATTGAAGCTTATGGTGACATAGGAAATATCCCCATAGAAAAAGTAGAAATAAATTTTCTGAGAAACCTTTTTGTGATATGCTAATTCATATCACAGAGTTACATGATTCTTTTCTTTGATCAGTTTGCTAGCAATGTTTTTGGGGAAACCTAGAAGGGATATTTTGTGTCTCATTGAAGCCCTTGGTGACTAAAGAAATATCCTCAGATAAAAAATACCAAGACGCTTTCTGAGAAAGTTCTTTTTGATGTGTGAATACATCT
>NW_016867339.1:0-357 GCF_001698545.2 Rhinopithecus bieti | reverse complement strand
GCGTTTTCACAGAGTGCTGATGGGTGCGTTTTCACAGAGTGCTGATTGGTGCATTTACAATCCTTTAGCTAGACACAGAGTGCTGATTGGTACATTTACAATCCTTTAGTTAAACAGAAAAGTTCTCCAAGTCCACACTCAACCCAGGAAGTCCAGCTGGCTTCACCTCTGAGCTTCACTCTTAATGGAGTTTTGCTTATCCTTTCATAGAAATAGTCACTTTCCTAGATGGTCCACATATGAATAGGTATTTGATATCTTAAATGAAAAATAATAAAATGTTTTAAGGATAAATTTACCACCATGTTGTTAAAAACAATTTTAATTGACAAAGTATATCAGACTAGCGTGACAGGC
>NW_016867338.1:0-357 GCF_001698545.2 Rhinopithecus bieti | reverse complement strand
TTTTGAGATGGAGTTTCACTCTTGTTGCCCAGGCTGGAGTGCAATGGCACCATCTCAACTCACCTCAACCTCCGTCTCCCAGGTTCAAGCAATTCTCTTGCTTCAGCCTCCCAAGTAGCTGTGATTACAGGCATCCGTCACCATGCCTGGCTAATTTTGTATTTTTAGTAGAGATGGGGTTTCTCCCTGTTGGTCAGGCTGGTCTTGAACTCCCAACCTCAGGTGATCTGCCCGCCTCAGCCTCCCAAAGTGCTGGGATTACAGGTGTGAGCCACCATGCCTGGCCAGTGCTACATACTTTTTGATTTTTTTAGGTTTTAAATTTTATCTATCTATCTATCTATCTATCTATCTATC
>NW_016867337.1:2483-7516 GCF_001698545.2 Rhinopithecus bieti | reverse complement strand
GAGAGAAATAGGCCAGCTGTAGTGGCTCATGCCTGTAGTGGCAGCACTTTGGGAGCCCAAGACAGAATGATTTATTGAGCCCTGAAGTTTGAAATCACTCTGGGCAACATAGGGATACCCTGTCTCTACAATTTTTTTTTTTTTAATTGTCAGGTATGATGGAATGTCCCTGTCATCCCAGCCACTCAAGAGGGGATATGAAAATTCTTTGGGCCCTGGAGGTGAAGGCTTCAGTGAACCATGATCACACCACTCCAGCCTGAGTGACAGAGTGAGATTCTGTCTCAAAAAGAAAATGGAGAGAAATGAATCAAACCAAATAATTTGTGGGAAGAATAATATGTTATCTATTTCATCAGTTTTATTTCTGTAAGGGTTTCCATCTGCATGTTGAAGCTGGAGATGTGTAACTGGGTACCTCTATTTTTCTAAGAGACAGTTTAATAATTTTTTACCTCCTCTTTTATCTTTTCTCCTATTCCCCATTCCCCACTTTCTCTTTAGCTCTTTAGAAATGCAATATATACCCTTTTTCCTTTCCTTCACCAGACACTCCCTAGAAGACAAGCTTATCTAACTGTGTGATTACTTAAAAGCTCCAGAGTGGAACTCTCTCCCACCAGGAAATTGTCTAAAGAAACAACAGTCTATTTACAACTGAACGTACAACCAACTTCTGCTACAATGACACCATCTTCACCTCCTTGTAGATAAGGCACTGAAGCGAGTCACATGGACCCCCACCTGCTTGCACTCTTTCCTGCATGCCATTCATACAAAAACCCACTTTTAAAGCACCTGCTTTCTGCTCCAAAAGTGAAGCAGTACCCTTAAGGCAGGAAGTCAGTTCTGCATGCCATTCATGCCAAAACCCCTTTTTAAAGCACCTGCTTTCTGCTCCAAAAGTGAAGCAGTACCCTTAAGGCAGGAATTTGGTACTCCTTCCCTTAAACTAGCTTTGGAGTGAAGTCACTTTTTAATACCAGATCTCATTTCATCAATTGGACTCTGCAAGTGGTTAGTGACTGAACCTGTGATTCAGTTACAGAAATGTTTTCTGTTTTTCACAGATAAAATTTCCTCTTTAGATATACAAGTAGAGATGACTTATATACTTTAAAGTTCACAATAATAGCTACAATGTATTATTTAAAATATATAATCTCATATAATCATTTAAGGTAATGCTATCATAATATCCATTGTATATGAAACTGAAGATCATAGATCCTAAATGACTTTTCCAAGATCTTTAAGGTAGGAAGTCACAGATCATACATTTGAATCCCAAGCTTTATGGCACCAAATTAGATGTTTTTAACCTCTGGGCTATGGTAATTCCTCTGGATGTGGAGTAAGACAGAATAGGAAACAATATCAATCTTTTGAGGGTGAATATGTAGGTTGAAAAATGACATTCGGGAGGGCCAGGGTGGTCGCTTAGAAGCAGCTGTGGTTGCTGTCCATGGCTCTCACACAGAGGAATGAAAACAGTGAGTAAATTCTGTACCTTCAACTGAGGTATCCAGGTTCTCACATTGGGCCTGACTAGGTAAATGGCTCAACCCACAAAGGACAAGGAAAAGCAGGGTGGGGCTATGGTCCATCTGGGAGTGGTATGAAGCCAGGGGAGCCTCGACCCCTAGCCAAGGAAGTGGGCGAGTGATTGTGTGACCTTGCCCGGGAAACCATGCTTTACCCACAGATATTTGCAACCCGTGGATCAGGAGATCCCTTCATAAGCCCATGCCACCAGAGTCTTGGGTCAAAGCACAGAGCTGTGTGGAGTCTCAGCAAAGTGCCTACTCAGTCATGCATGGAAACCCAAAAATTTTTTGCAGACTCCGGCCCTGGGAATTCTGGATTCGCCACAGATCTATCCATACATTCCCCTAGGAAGGGGGCTGAATCCAGGGAGCCAAGGGGCATCATTATGCAGGCACCACTCCCATGGTATCTCATAAGTTTAGAGCCATTGGAATTCCAGACAACCAGCGGGTGCAGGCTGGAGACTGCCTGAGATGGACTGAGTTCCTGGAGGGAGGGGCAACTGCCATGTCTGCAGTGCCAATCGTCAATTTTAACCTGCCAGCTCCAGGGAGTCCAGGTGATCCGGATGAGAGGAATTCCCGACAACACAGCACAGCTGCTGAGCCAGATTGTGGCCAGACTGCTTCTTTAAGTGGAGCCCTGATCCATCCTTCCTCACTGGGCAGGGCCTCCCTGTGGGAATTTCAGCAATTATAGCCAAGGTTATATGAACAGAACTCTGATCTCGCTGAGATGGAGCCCCTTGGGGGAGTGGAGGCCGTAGTCTCTGCAGTTCAGCCAACTTAGACTCTCCAGCCTGGTGGCACTGAAGAGTTTCTCTGGGTGGTTCCCAAAGCACAGGGCACCCATTCTCCAAGGGGTAGCCAGACTGCTTCTTTAATCAGGTCCCAGGTCCCTCCTGACTGGGTGAGACCTCTCAACAGGGGTCTCCAGACACCTACTGGAGTATTTGTGAGAGGTGAAGCCAGCTGGAATTCCTGGGTTGAGTGGGGACTTAGAGAACTCTTATGTCTTACAAGAGGATTGTAAAACGCACCAGTCAGCACTCTGTAGCTAGGATTGTAAAATGCACCAATCAATACTCTGTAGCTAGCAAGAGGATTGTAAAATGTGGCAATCAGTGCTCTGTAGCTAGCAAGAGGATTGTAAAATACACCAATCAGCGCTCTGTAAAATGCACCAATCAGCAAGATCCTAAAAGTAGCCAATTGCAGGGAGGATTGAAAAAAGGGCACTCTGATAGGGCAAAAATGGAACATGATGGGGACAAGTAAGGGAATAAAAGCTGGCCACCCCAGCCAGCAGCAGCAACCCGCTTGAGTCCCCTTCCACACTGTGGAAGCTTTGTTCTTTTGCTCTTCACAATAAACCTTGCTACCACTCACTCTTTGGGACTGTGCCATCTTTAAGAGCTGTAACACTCACTGCGAAGGTCTGCAGCTTCATTCTTGAAGTCAGTGAGACCACGAACCCACCAGAAGGAACCAACTCTGAACACATTTGGACCAGCATCAGGTTGGTGCCTGCCTGGGACAGAGCTCCAAGAGGAAGAAGCAGCCTGCTATCTTTGCTGTTTCACAGGCTTCACTGGTGATACCTCCAGATGTGGGAGGGAGCAAGGAGACTAGGGTCTAAAGTGGACCCCCAGAAAACCACAGCAGCCCTATGGAAGAGTGCCCTGACTGTTAAAAACAAACAAGCAGAAAGCAACAACAACAACATCATCAGTGTAAAAGATCTCACAGAAATCCCATTCAAAAGTCAACAACTTCAAAGATAAAAGATGGATAAGCCCACAGAGGTGAGAAAGAATCAACACAAAAAATGCTAAAAACTCAAAAAGCTAGAGTGACTCTTCTCCTCCAAATGACCACAACACATCTCTAGCAACAGTGCATAACTGGGCTGAGGCTGAGATGGCTGAATAGACAGAAGTAGGCTTCAGAAGGTGGGTAAATAATGAACTTTGCTTAGCTAAAGGAGCATGTTCTAACCCAATGCAAAGAAGTTAAGAATCATGATAAAATAAAACAGGAGATGATAACCAGAATAGCCAGTTTGGAGAGGAACATAATTGATCTGATAGAGCTGAAAAACACAACATGAAAATATCACAATGCAATCATCAGTATCAATAGCAGAATAGACCAAGAGGAGGAAAAAATATCAAAGCTTAAAGAATATCTTTCTGAAATAAGCAACATAAGAATAGAAAAAAGAAGAATGAAAAGGTATGAACAAAAGCTCTGAGAAATATGAGATTATGTAGACAGACTGAACCTAAAACTGATTGGGGTATCTGAAAAAATGGGAAGAAGGGAACCGAGTTGGAAAACACACTTCAGAAGAACTTCCCCAGCAAGACAGGGCAACATTTGAATTCAGGAAATCCAGTAAGATACTCCATGAGAAGATCAACCTAAGACACATAATCAACAGATTCTCTAAGGTCAAAATGAAAGAAAAAGTGTTAAGAGCAGCCAGAGCCAAAGGCAAGGCCACCTACAAAGGGAATCTCATCAGACTAACAGCAGACCTCTCAGTGGAAACTCTATGAGCCAAAAGAGATTGTGGGGCAGGGGTTGAGTGGAAATATTCAACATTCTTAAAGGAAAGAATTTCCAACACAGAATTTCATATCTGGCCAAACTAAGCTTCATAAGCGAAGGAGAGAAAAGGTCCTTTTCAGACAAGCAAATGCTGAGGAAATTTGTCACCACCAGACCTGCCTTGCAAGAGTTCCTGAAGGAAGCATTAAATATGGAAAGGAAAAACTGTTACTAGCCACTACCAAAACACACTGAAGTACGCAGACCAGTGACACTATGAAGCAAGAACGTAAAGAAGTCTGTGAAATAACCAGCTAGCATCATGATGACAGAATTAAATTTACAGATAAAAATATTAACCTTAAATATAAATGGGCTAAATGTCCCAATTAAAAGACACAGAATGGTAAGCTGAATAGAGTTAGGACCCATCAGGATGCTGTCTTCAAGAGACCCATCTCATGTGCAAAGTACACATGGGCTCAAAATAAAGGGATGGAGGAAAACTTACCAAGCAAATGGGAAACAGAAAAAAGCAGAGGTGGCGATCCTAGTTTCTGACAAAACAGAATTTAAACCAACAGAGATTTAAAAAAGGCAACATTATCTAATTGTAAGGGGTCAATTCAACAAGAAGAGTTAACTATCCTAAATATATATGCACCCAATATAGGAGCACCCTGATTCATAAAGTGAGTTCTCAGAGACATTCAAAGAGACTTAGACTCCCACACAATAAGAGTGGGAGACTTTAGCACCCCATTGACAATATTACACAATCAAGACAGAAAATTAACAAAGATACTCAGGACCTTAACTCAGCTCTGGATCAAGTGGATCTGATTTTATATATATTATATATTACATGTAAATGTATATTTTTATATTTTATATGTATATTTATATATTATATATTATATGTATATTTTATAT
>NW_016867337.1:0-1939 GCF_001698545.2 Rhinopithecus bieti | reverse complement strand
TTAAGGTCCTGAATATCTTTGTTAATATATGCTATATTTGTTAATATATGTTATATATATGTTAATATATATTATAATATATACATACAACAGAACATACATTCTTCTCATTGTGATTTTGATTTGCGTTTCTCTAAAGATCAGTGATGTTGAACTTTTTTTCATATGCTTGTTTGCTGCATTAGTGTCTTATTTTGAGAAGTGTCTGTTCATGTTCTTTGCCTACTTTTTAAAGGGGTTCTTTGTTTTTTCTTGTAAATTTGTATTTCTGTGACGTCAGTGGTGATATCCTCCTTATCATTTCTAGTTTATTTGATTCTTCTCACTTTTTAAATTTATTATTCTAGCTAGCAGTCTATCTATTATATTAACTTTTTTCCACAAAGCCAGTTCCTGGATTTGTTGATTTTTTGAAAAGATTCTTGTTATCTTTATCTTCTTTAGTTCAGCTCTGATTTTGATTATTTATTGTCCTCTCCTAGCTTTGGTGTTTGCTTGCTCTTGGTTCTCTAGTTCTTTTAGTTGTGATGTTAGGCTGTTGATTTAAGATCTTTGTAGCTGTTTGATGTGGGCTTTTAGTGGTATAAATTTCCTTCTTAATACACTTGAGCTGTGTCCCAGAGATTCTGGAATGTTGTCTCTTTCTTCTCAGGTGTTTAAAATAACTTATTGATTTCTGTCTTAATTTCATTATTTACACAAGAGTCATTCAGGAGCAGGTTGTTCAATTTCCATGATTAGTTGTGTGGTTTGAGTGAGTTTCTTAATCTCGAGTTCTAATTTTATTGCACTGTACTCTGAGAGACTCTGTTATAATTTCAGTTCTTTTTCATTTGCCGATGAGTGTTTTACTTCCAATTGTATGATGAAATTTAGAGTAAGTGCCATGTGGTGATGAGAAGACTTATTTATGGCAAGGAGTTTCTTCTGGACAGTTAAATTGGTTTGTGAGGTCCACCCTGTCTTATAAGTGGTGGAAAATTAGAGGCTTGTCAATAGTAAAGAGTTTGGATGCCATCTAGCCACTGCTTTTCTCCTTTGAAGTATTCTACCTTTATTTGTAATAACCAACCTTACTGAATAGTAACACTCAATTACAAATTTTCCACTTTAAATTGAGGAACAAAGAGGTGGGCTTTCCCTGTTAAGTTATTTTGTAAGAATGCAGAAATTTCTATAATGTAAAATGTAAAGATAAAGAGCATCCCATGCTCCATTTGTATTTCTTGTTATACAAATTGTCACATGAACATAGAGATGTTTAAGGCTTTCTTTGCCTTGCTTTTCTAATGTCAGTTTTCCAAATTTATGTATTCACAAATAAAATGAGGAGTGTCATAAGAAAAGTGACTGTGAAGTTCTCATTGTGCTTCTGCCAAATTACCAAATTATCTAAGCACCCTATGCGATACTCAATGTTTTAATTTGGTTTTAGTATTGATAACTTATTTTTAAATTTTGGGTAATAATAAAACAGTATGAAATTATCATGTTAAGTGAAACTTAAAACTGGAATTCTTCTCAATAATAATCATTAGTTAGCCACTTAATGGTATAAAGTTTTTTAAGTACTAGGGTTTGTAGTCCTAACTACTTGGAGGCTGAGGTAGGAGGATCACTTGAGCCCGGTAGGTCAATGCTGCAGTAAGCCGTGATCACGTCCCTGAAATCTAATCTGGGCAACAGAGCAAGACTCTGTTTTGAAATTTTTTTTTTTAAAGATTATTTATGCATTATCGTTCAAATGACTGAGAGGCACAGGGTAACTGGAAGAAACCCAAAAAGGCAAACAAAGAGCCCATTTCACTACACTCTCTGAAGTCTCCACAAAATATCAACTACATTGAAAAGTAAAAAAGAATAATTCAAACTATTTTAATTAATCACATTTTACCTACAGCCACAGCAGATGTCACTGTTGTAACTGAGGAGAGTTTCT
>NW_016867336.1:0-913 GCF_001698545.2 Rhinopithecus bieti | reverse complement strand
GACTTAATTTTACTGCGTGTAAGTTTTCATTTTAATTTTGAAACAAGCCAGGAGCAGTGGCTCATGCCTGTAATCCCAGCACTTTGGGAGGCCATGGCAGGAGGATTGCTTGAGCTCAGGAATTCAAGTACAGCCTGGACAGCACGGCAAGATCCTGTCTCTACAAAAAAAGGAAAATTAGTTGAGTGTGGTGGCATGCACCTGTGGTCCCAGCTACTCGGGAGGCCAAGATGGGAGGATCACTTGAGCCCAAAATGTCAAGGCTGCAGTGAGCCACGTTTGTGCCACTGCACCCCAGCCTCAGCAACACAATGAGACCCTGTCTCCAAAAAAAAAAAAAAAGAAAGAAAAAGAAAAGAAAAAAGAAAGAGAAAAGAAAAGAAAAAAAAAATTCACCCTGGGCAACATGGTGAAACCTCATCTTTATTAAAAAATACAAAAAATATTAGCTGTGGTGGCATGCACTGATAGTCCTAGCTACTGGGGAGGCTGAGGTGGGAGGATCGCTTGAGCCTGGAAGGTAGAGGTTGCAGTGAGCTGATATCACATCACCACACTCCAGCCTAGGCAATAGAGCAAGACCTTGTCTCAAAAGAAATAAAAATAAGTAAATAAATTATATATGTATATGTGTGTGTGTGTGTGTGTGTGTGTGTGTGTGTGTGTATATATATATATTTTTTTTTTTTTTTTTGAGAAGGAGTTTCACTCTTGTTGCCCAGGCTGGAGTGCAATGGTGTGATCTCGGCTCACTGCAACCTCCACCTCCCAGGTTCAGGTGATTCTCCTGTCTCAGCCTCACGAGTAGCTAGGATTACAGGCATGTGCCACCATACCCGGCTAATTTTGTATTTTTAATAGAGACAGGGATTCACCATGTTGGTCAGACTGGTCTCGAACTCCTGACTTTAGG
>NW_016867335.1:0-2890 GCF_001698545.2 Rhinopithecus bieti | reverse complement strand
TCTGGCTTTATTGTCAGTAGAGGAATAGTTGTTGGATATAGCTAATGTCTGTGCCTTTGACAAGAGGAGAATCTATAGTTGATGCAGTGTCCTTCCTTGTCCTGCAAAGATCAAATCTCACTTTGCTGTGGCCACCCACTTTGCCTAGACATAAAGTAGGCTACATAAACGGAGAAGGTAAGAGATATGACAAATAATTATGTTATTAATCTGCATATTGCTGACTAATTGTTGAGTAATTAAAAGCTGTGTTCAGTGATCACTGTGATCTAAGTCTGGATAAACTTGATATTCAGCTTCTGGGCGGTGTGAGAACATGTTCTAGATCACTCTCACACCAGATGTTGGGTTCTTCTCTGAGAGCCTTCATTGTTGACTCAACAGAATTCAGGTCATCTTCAGAAACCCTATGTCACCTGGATGACACCTATCAGTCTACACGGGGGTTGAGGGGAAGGGGGATAAATCTATAATTGCTATCCCTAAAGAACTAATTATAGTCAGGCGCGGTGCCTCATGCCTATAATCCCAGCACTTTGGGAGACCGAAGCGGGCAGATCATGAGGTCAGGAGTTTGAGACCAGCCTGGTCAATATGGTGAAACCCCATCTCTACTAAAAAGTACAAAAATTAGCCAGGCATGGTGGTGTGTGGCTGTAGTCCCAGCTACTTGGGAGGCTGAGGCAAGAGAATCACTGGAACCTGGGAGGCGGAGGTTGCAGTGAGCTGAGATCATGCCACTGCACTCCAGCCTGGGCGACAGAGCAAGACTCTGTCTCAAAAAAAAAAAAAAATTAATTATAAACTCTAAATGTTCTTTAAATTTTGCCACTGATGTGACTTAGTTATAGTTGCTTTTGCCTCATTTGTCCAAGGAAGAGGCAAACAAAACAAAAACAAAAAACAAAACTTTAAGTGTAAGAACCTACCACAGACTAAAGCAAAGAGGGTCACCTGCGGTAAAGAGGGCAGCAAAGCCCAGCTCCAGCCAAACCATCTTCCCTCATGATTAGTGTAACTCTTTGGGACAATGCTCCTTGCCCCATTTATCCTCTGATAGCCCATAAACTTCAATACCATCTGCTTCCTCATGCTCATCCTGCTCTTAGGTACCTGGATTCTGTTTCTGAAACCTGGTCCTGTTCAATGACTTGATTCTTGTCTGTAGAATTCACTCTCATAGTCATCAATTCTCTGGCCTCAACTCCCTTCTGACCACTAGACTTCATCCTGGAATTCTGCCACTGGATCCTTTTCTGACCACTTTCTCTTGCAAGATTCATTCCTCATTGTCTGCCACCTAACCTAGGGCTCAAAATATGGAGGTCAGTGCCTCCTCGTGGAGCTTTCATGCAGGTCCAGCTCTGGTCTGAGCCCTCAGTTGGGTGTTGATGTTAGGTTTGAAACCTTGCATGGGTCACACTGATTCAACAAAAGGAATCTGAGTAGATGGGTTGGGCCTCCAGCTGTAGGCCATGCTGGGAAGCTGTGACTCTGGTGCTCCTGTAGTTATGTGAGTGTGAGTGTGTGAGTATGACAATGCAGGAGTGTGTAAGAGGGAGAATGAGTGTGTATGACTATAGGTGTGTTAGAGTGTGTGTGAGTTAGAGTGTGCAAGTAGTAAGTGAATATATCAAGAAAGCCTTTGCTGGCAGCAAAGTCTGAGAGAAGTGTTAGACCAGAAGGATCATTAGACTGAAGGATAAGTGACCCAGGTTCTATTCCTGCTTCTGCTACCACTGAGCTGTGCGACTTAGAGCAAGCCACTTTTTGTTTCTTTGATCAGGATATGAAAAGTCCTACAACTCAAGTTACTACAAAAAGTAATATAAAATCCCTGTCATGATTCCACTTAGTCTGCCTAACTATATTTTAGAAGTTGAACAGAGAGCTGGCTATTTTAGAGTAGAACATAAAGAGGAGGCTAATGTTGAGAAACTCAAAGACAAGCTCAAGTCCCCTTGTCACACACTTTCTGAATTACTGTTAAAATAGTACAGGAATGGAGACTGAACAAATACTGGCCCCACCCTGGGTTAAAAGAGGACATCTATGGTAATCACGTGATGTCAAAAGGAATGCAAACTCCCCAGTCTTCCTTTGTTGGCCCCTTGACCTGGAATGTCCCTCTCTTAAATTTTCCTGAAATGCAGACATAGGATTAAATCTATCTCCTTCTCTTCCTGATTTAAAAAGTGCTTCAACTCTTTAATAAAAAGAGTGGGGTGAACAGGAGACATTGCATGCCATCTTAATTTGAGGGTATACCATCTTAATTTGAAAATATGGCCCTCAGTGGCCTCCATCAATTGTAACGAAGAAAACAGGCTTGGCATACTTTTCTTCTTCCATTGACTGTATTGATGGGGTTTACAGACATCCACATAGAAGGCAGGCCCAAGAAACAACAAACATTAAGCAATCTTCTCTTTCTTGGCTGCTAAAAATAAATAGCAATTTAGTTGCAGTGCTGTCTGAAGACTCAAACCAAAACCAGAGGCAAATGTAAATGTCCCCTCTTTTAATAAGAAGTCATTAATAAGTTCATATGTCTCCATTCTAACTCAGGTTGGGCAATGGGATGATCAATTTAAAGCAACTTAGATGACAGAGAAGCAGATTTGTAAAGCAAATATACAGGAGGGTCATAACCTCCTGTCTCCATCAGTTGAACCTTAGACCATTAAAGCAAGAAGGGATTCTTAAGATGAAGAAGAATAAATATGAGGAAGATCTGGGAGACTGGGGCTTAAGGGGTTAAAATGACAGTTACAGGATCACCAACAGTTTTGGGCTATGATCTTCTGTCTCTCAGATTGAAGCCTTTGCCACTATTGTCTGTTGTTTGTGATGTCATTATGCTTTAGAAAAGTCAAACATTTTCCCAGGG
>NW_016867334.1:0-1182 GCF_001698545.2 Rhinopithecus bieti | reverse complement strand
ATAATAATAATAATAATAATAATAAACACTACTGGGAATTATGGAAATATAACATTTTGGATAACACCCATTGTACCATTTAATGGTACAATCTCCATTGTACCATGGTACAGCCATCTCCATTTAATGATGCTGCAACACACTACCACATTCAAACATTTCTAGGGCTCTAAAGCAAAACCAATACAAACAATGTGCTCAGGAACCATATTATATCCTCCTATTATAAATGAATACCTACAACATGGAAACCAATTCATTTATACAAATGTCACTTCAGTAGAAGGCAGAAGGCAAGGCGGTTCACTGCTGCCCAGGCCTGAGTCACCTGTGGAACTATCTTGTCAAATTGTATATCTCATTCTTAGAGTAACTATACATACCAATTTCTCTGAAGCTGCTTCCTCGTTTATGCCTGTTGTTGTGATGTAATTACTAATAGTGGTCACTTTCACTTCCAAAAGTGTTCCAGTTTGGAAAATAAACTATATGATTTTCCTATTAACATCCCATTGACTATATATAAATGTCTATAATTATCTACCAGAGGAAATATTTTTACTTTCTCCTTTATATAGAGATTGTACTTCTGATAACAATATGAATAGAGCATGAAACATGTTCTAAGCAAACATAATATGGTACGACCATTGAACGTTATCAGTCACAATTCAGCTACCACCAACTTAACACACTTAGCTCCTGATTCACCTGTAGTAGAGTAATTTAACAGCCTTATACAATCTGACTGCTTTCCAATAAATTATCTTTTTGTCATTACTCTTGTCAGGAAGAGATTTTCATTTAGAAGGATTCTAAAATGATCTACATAAAATCATATAATTACAGGACCACCTATTCCTATTACAGCTAACCTCCTGTGGTGGGGGTGCTATATGCTTCGGTGTTCAGACAGCTGCTCACAGACCACTGCAACTGACAAATTAATTTTTTTTACAGCAGAAAACAGAAAAGTACTCGCTATCACTGTGTAGTGATGGAGGTTGTATCAGATTAGAGTGAGAGCCAGATGTGACGCATGGACTGAGAATTTGGTCTTGTTTGTCCCGGGCCTTTGGAAAGAATGTCCAAAAGTATGCCCTAAGAAGGTCAAAGCTATTCTTTCTCCAACGCCATAATATTCTGAAAATCGAGCTACTTACCCTATTATACAGTAGCCAG
>NW_016867333.1:0-350 GCF_001698545.2 Rhinopithecus bieti | reverse complement strand
TTCCTTCCTTCTTTCCTTCCTTCCTTCTCTCTCTCCTTCCTTCTTTCCTTCCTTCTTTCTCCTCTCCTTCCTTCCTTCCCTCTCTCTCTCCTTCCTTCCTTCCTTCCTTCCTTCCATTCTTCCTTCCTTCCTTCCTTCCCCTCTCTCTCCTTCCTTCCTTCCTTCCTTCTCTCTCTTCCTTCCTTCCCTCTCTCTCTCCTTCCTTCCTTCTTTCCTTCCTTCCTTCCTTCCTTCCCCCTCTCTCTCCTTCCTTCCTTCCTTCCTTCTCTCTCTGTCCTTCCTTCCTTCTCTCTCTGTCCTTCCTTCCTTCCTTCCTTCCTTCCTTCCTTCCTTCCTTCCTTCCTTCCTTC
>NW_016867332.1:0-357 GCF_001698545.2 Rhinopithecus bieti | reverse complement strand
GAAATTAACTTTTAAATGTTTATAGGAGTATGTGCTGTGAAGTGATCTAAAATTTGTAATATTTTTGTCATGAACTGTACTACTCCTAATTATTGTAATGTAATAAAAATAGTTACAGTGACTGTGAGTGTGTGTTTATTCATGGAATTTGAATTGTTTGCCCCGAAATGGATATGGAATACTTTATAAGCCATAGACACTATAGAATACCAGTGAATCTTTTTATGCAGCTTTTAAGTTAGAAATATCCTTTATTTCTAAAAGGTGCTGTGGATATTATGTAAAGGTGTGTTTGCTTAAACTTAAAACCATATTTAGAAGTAGATGCAAAGCAAATCTGCCTTTATGACAAAAAAT
>NW_016867331.1:0-617 GCF_001698545.2 Rhinopithecus bieti | reverse complement strand
TCCATTGTGGATTCCAAGAAAACAGTGTTAGTAAACTGCTCTATGAAAAGAATAGTGTAAGTCTGTGAGATAAATTCAAACATCACAAAGCAGTTTATCTGAATGCTTCTTTTTGTTTTTTAACTGAAGGTATATCTTTTGTCACCATAGTCTTCAATGCACTCCCAAACATCCTATTTGGAATCCTATTTGATTCCACAAAAACAGTGTCAGCAATCTGCTCTATGACAAAAACGGTCTTACTCGGTGAGATGAATTCACACATCACAAAGCAGTTTCTCAGAAAACTTGTCTATTATTTAGTTGATGATATTTCCTTTTTCTCTATAGACCTCAACGTGCTCCCAAATATCCCTTTGCAGATTCCACGAAAACAGTGTTAGCATACTTCTCCATGAAAAGAAATTTATAACTCTGGGAGATGAATTCACACATCACAAAGAACTTTCTCAGAAAGCTTCTTTCTAGCTTTTGTCGGAGGATATATTCTTTGTCACCATAAGTTTCAATGTTATCTGAAATATCTCATTACAGATTCCGAGAAAACAGTGTTAGCAAACTGCTCAATTAAAAGACCAGTGTAACTCTGTGAGATAAATTGCCACATCACAAAGCAA
>NW_016867330.1:0-1182 GCF_001698545.2 Rhinopithecus bieti | reverse complement strand
ATTCCCTGTTTGAAAGTCGGTCTTTCAGGAATCTGCGAAGTGATTGTAAGTGCAACTGGAAGGCTGTGTGAGGCAAGGAAATGTCTTCCATTGAAAATCGGAGAGAAGCATTCTGCACAACTCTTTTGTGACGTTTGTATTCATCCCATAGAGTTAAATCATTCTTTGTATTGAGCAGTTTGAAATCACTGTTTCTGTGGAATCAGAGAAAGGACTTTGGAAACGCTTTTTAGAATATCCTAAAAAAGAAATAAACTCAGAGAGAAACCAGAAGGAAGCTTTCTGTGAAACTGCTCTGTGTCACATGAATTCCGCTCACACAGTTAAGCTTCTCTTTTCATTGAGCTGTATCATAACACTGTTTTGTTTAGTCTGCGAAGGGATATTCTGGAGGGCTTTGATGCTTACGGTGAGAAAGGAAATGACTTCAGATAGAAATTGGAGAGAAGTTTTCTGAGGAGGTGCTTTGTGATGTGTCCATTCCACTCACAGAAATATAACTTTCTTCTCCTGGAAGACTCTGGAATCCATTTTGGAGAAAAAGCTACCAAGAGATATTCGGGATTATAGCAATGACTAACGTGAAAAAGGAAATCTTCTCAGACAAATACTGGAAAGAAGATTTCTGTGAAACTGCTTTGTGTTAGATATGTTTATTCATCTCGCATAGTTAAAACTTTATTTATATTAGGCAGTTTGGAAACTCCGTCATGCACAGATCCGTGAAGGGACGTTCAAGAGCACACTCAGGCCTACAGTGAAAGAGGAGATACATTCAGATGAAAACTGGATAGAAGATTTTTGAGAAACTACTTTGTGAAGTATGCATTCCACTCAGGGAGTTGTACCTCTTTTCTCACAAGGCAGTGTTTGAACACTGTTTCTGTGAAACAGAAAAAGTGATATTTTGGAACGCAATGAGGACTGAGGCGAATAGTGAAATATACTGAAATAAAATCAAGGAAGAAGCGTTCCAAGAATCTGCTCTCTGATATGTGCATTCACTTCACAGAGTTAATGCTTACTCTATGTTGCCCAGTTTTGAAACACTGTCTTTGAAGAATCTGTGAAGGGATATTTAATGACACCTGAAGGCTTGTGGTGAGCGAGGAAACGCCTTCCCATGAAACCAGCAGAGAAACGTTCTGAGTAACTGCTTTGTGATATGTGTATTCGTCTCCT
>NW_016867329.1:0-1308 GCF_001698545.2 Rhinopithecus bieti | reverse complement strand
GATAGCTTCCTTTGCTATAACACAAAGTGTTCAGGTTAACCTTGAAAATTTCCTACCCTAGTACTGAAATCGGCTCTTTCTTCAGGGATCCCTGGCTCTGCTGTTTTTTTTTTTTTTTTTTTTTTTTTTTTTTTTTTTTTTTCTGACGGAGTCTCACTCTGTTGCCAGGCTGGAGTGCAGTGGCGTGATCTTGGCTTACTGCAATCTCTGCCTCCCGGGTTCAAGCGATTCTCCTGCCTCCGCCTCCTGAGTAGCTGGGACTACCACCACCATGCCTGGCTAATTTTTTGTATTTTTAGTAGAGACGGGGTTTCACCATGTTGGCCAGGATGGTCTCAATCTCTTGACCTTGTGATCTGCCTCCCTTGGCCTCCCAAAGTGCTGAGATTACAGGCGTGAGCCACCGCACACGGCCCCTGGCTCCTTTTAATGAAAAGCAGATTTAGAGATCACAATCTGGGCACTGGGTGGTTTTTTGTTTTTTGTTTTTTGTTTTGAGACAGAGTCTCGCTCTGTTGCCCAGGCTGGAGTGCGGTGGCACAATCTTGGCTCACTGCAACCTCCGCCCCCGGGTTCAAGCAATTATCTGCCTCAACCTCCTGAGTAGCTGGAATTACAAGCACCTGCCACCACACGCAGCTAATTTTTGTATTTTTAGTAGAACGGGGTTTCGCCAGGCTGGTCTTGAAACACTGTACCCGGCCTGGGTACTGGGTTTTCAAGATTTCTACTCCTTTCTTAGTGGACAGAACTGCGAAATGTGTATTTTCAGAAAGAGAAAAGAAATTAAACATTTAGGCCAGGCATGGTGGTTCACGCCTGTAATCCCAACACTTTGGGAGGCTAAGGTTGGAAGATCTCTTGAGGCCAGGGCATCAAGAGATCAGCCTGGGCAGCATAGTGAGAACAGCATAGTGAGACCTTGTCTGTACAAAAAATAAACAAAATTAGCTGAACGTAGTCGCTTGTGCCTGTAGTCCCAGCTACTCAGGAGGCTGACTCAAGAGGATCGCTTGAGCCCAGGAAGTGAAGGTTACAGTGAGAGGAAACCGTGCCACTGCACTTCAGCCTGGGTGACAGACAGACTGTCTCAAAAAAAAAAAAAAAAAAAAAAAAAAAAATTCACATTGATATTTCCATTAAAAGTTTAAGATTATGGCCAGGTATGCTGGCTCACACCTATAATCCCAGCACTGTGGGAGGCCGAGGTGGGCGGATCACTTGAGGTCAGGAGTTTGAGGCCAACAGGATGAAGCCCTGTCTCTACTAAAATTACAAAAAATTAGCTGAGCATTGTGATGTGTGCCT
>NW_016867328.1:0-1179 GCF_001698545.2 Rhinopithecus bieti | reverse complement strand
ATAATAAAAAATAAAAAAATTAAAAATTAAAAAAAAAGAAGTAGGCATATGTGAAACTAGAAAAAAAAAAAGAATGATTAAACTCTATGAGATAAATACACACGTCACAAAGCAGTTGCTCCAAAGACTTCTCTCTAGTTTTCATCAGAAGATGTTTCCTTTCTCACCACAAGCCTCTGGGCACCACTAAATATCCCTTCACAGATTCTTCAAAGACAGCTTTTCCAAACTGAGCAACATAGTGTAAGCTTTAACTCTCTGATATGAATGCACACGTCGAGAGCAGTTTCTTTGAATGCTTCTTCCTGGGTTTTATTTCAGGATATTTCACTTTTCGCCATAGTCTTCAATGAGCTGCAAAATATCACTTTTTCAGTTTTACAGGAACTGTGTTCAAACACTGCTTTATGAAAAAAGAGGTACAACTCCCTATGTGGAATCCACACATCACAAAGCAGTTTCTCAGAAATCTTCTCTCCAGTTTTTTTCTGAAGATATATCCTGTTTCCCCACTGGCCTGAATGCGCTCCTGAATGTCCCTTCACGAATCCGTCCATGACGCCATTTCAAAACTGTGTATTAGTAAGAAATGTATATCTATGTGAGATAAAGAGACATATCACTCCAAAGCAGTTTCACAGAAACTTCTTTCCAGTGTTTGTATGAGAATATTTCCTTTTCAACCAGAGCCGTCCATAAACTTCCGAATGTCCCCTGGATGCTATTACTACAAGTGGAATAACCCAATGCTCTATGAGAACAAAAGTATAACTCTGTGAGTGGAATGCAAATGTCACAAAGCAGCTCCTCGGAAATCTCTCTAGTATCTATCTGACGATATTTCCGTTTTCACCATAAGCCTCAAAGTGCTCCCGAGTATCGCTTAGCTGACTAACCTACAACAGAGTTAGAATACTGCTGAATGAACACAGAAGCTTAACTGTGCCAGTGGACTTCAAGTGACCTAGAGCAGTTTAACAGAAAGTTTCCTTCTGGTTTTGTCGGAGGGTATTTCTTTTCAGCATATTTTAAAGAGCCTTCCCAAATATCCTTTCTCAGTTTCCACAGAAACAGTGATTTCAAACTGCTCAATCCAAAGAATGATTTAACTCTATGAGATGAATACACACATCACAAAGGAGTTGCTCCAAAAGATTCTCTTCAGTTTTCGTCGGAAGT
>NW_016867327.1:0-1405 GCF_001698545.2 Rhinopithecus bieti | reverse complement strand
ACCCCGCACACACGCCCCCACCGCCCAGCACAAACACCCGGCCCCGTCGGTCACCCACACACACACCCCCCACCGCCCTGCACACACACCACCGCTCTTCACCTCTGCCACGTCCTCCCTGTGCTGCCTGCTGGACCACAAGCCCTCTGAGGCCAGGTGTTGGGGCAGCTTCACAAGACAGGGCCCCCTTGGGTGGAGGTGAGGGTGCAGGCCCCAGCAGGCAGGGTTTCCTGTCACCCCCCCGACCCCTGAGGGTCCCCCACTCCCTCGTTTCCTCCTCAGCCCCATCCCTCCAGTAGAAGCAGCCCTAACCAGCCATCCCACTGAGTGCACGTGTCTTCATGGGGCCTTTATCATCTGCTGCACATAAGCCACAAGGCCAGGGGCCTGACCAGGTCTTCTCCAACCCCACTGTTGGGACTTGGGTGTCTGGGGGGGACCACGGAGGCTCCCAGTGAGCAGGAAAGTCCTCCCTCACCGGTGAGCCCTGCCCCAGGAAGGCAGAGGACCGGACAGAAATCAGATGGTTTCTCTTGCCCCCAGTGAACTGCTCTTCAGACAATGAAAGCGGCTTCCTCCCGAGACAGCAGCACCACCGGCCGTCTCACCAAAGGCTGTTCTGCACCTCTCTTCTGTGTTGACAGGCGAGATGCAAGCGAGAGAGTGGGCAGGGAAGCCTTCTGGCTGTCCTCCTGCCGCAGGGGTGCAGGGGCGCACTCTGACTCTGGGGAACTGTCCCGGCAGCACAGCCAAGAGAGCCTGTGCTGGGCTGGTGAAAGGTTCCGGGTCCTGCTGGGGTCTTCTCAGCCCAACAGTCCTGGCCAAGGGCTGACCTGAACAGCAGCACCAGGAAGGCACCTGAGGCCCCCCACCTGCTACTTCCCTTTCTGCTGACGGAGCTCCCCGGACATTCTGAGGACGGGGAAGAGGCACTAGAACTCGGGCAGGTGCGGGGGACGGGGCACAGGAAACAGGGTGGAGACAGATGGAGCCTAGGCTCTAATTCTGAGAGTCCTCAGGGCACCTGCTCTGTGCCAGGCACCCCAATGGGCCAGTGATGAGACAGTGGGAAAAGTGGGAGACTGTGCTAATGGAAGCCAAGGGTGGACCAGTGTCAGGATGGGGTCCGGGTGCCTGTTGCCAATGGCCATGTGGCTCTTGCATAAGGAAGGGTCACGGAAGGCTTCCTGAGCCAGGGATATTGGGGCGGAGACTCAAAGAAAGTGACAGAGCAAGCCTTGGAGACACAGGGGCAGAAGGTTAAGACAGTGGGAACAGCAGGTGCAAGGGCCCTGGGGCAGAAGGTGCAGCAGAAGCCAGCCTGGTAACAGCTGAGCAGGCACTGGCGTGGGTGAACGATGTGGGATGTGGGGTGGGGTGGGGAGGGATGTGGGGCATGGGTGGG
>NW_016867326.1:0-351 GCF_001698545.2 Rhinopithecus bieti | reverse complement strand
GTATTTCCATTTAAGCAGAGGCCATACTTAAAGGAATTTTATTATTCCAGAAGCGTGTTTCATAAAACTGCTATTTGACCAAATGAGAATATTTGGAAGGGCGGGGTGGGGGGGGTGGTTAATAATTGCATCTTTCACATACAACTTTTCTTTAGAATTTACAATTTGCCTTTAGAGTAAACTCTACACTTCCTTAGAATTTACATTTAAATAGTAAATGTAGCAGATTTTGTTTGGCAGCAGATAACATACCTTCTTCCCTGTGTCAGGATCCCACTGAAATTTCAATAACTAAATTACAAATTAAAATTAGCCTGTTGAAGTAAAAGGAGAGGAGAATAGAAAACAGCC
>NW_016867325.1:0-671 GCF_001698545.2 Rhinopithecus bieti | reverse complement strand
CCTTTTTGGATGCATTATATTGGAAATTGAATAAAATGACTGAAACAGAGACAGTTAAAAGGTGTCAGTTGGGTTTCTTTTTCTTTTCTTTTCTTTCTTTTTTTTTTTTTTTTTTAGAGTCTCACTCTGTCGCCCAGGCCAGGATGCAATGGCACGATCTTGGCTCACTGTAGCCTCCACCTCCTGAGTTCAAGCGATTTCCTGCCTCAGCCTCCTGAGTAGCCGGAATTACAGGCACGTGCCATCATGCCCAGCTGATTCTTGTATTTTGAGTAGAGACGAGGTTTCACCATGTTGGCCGGGCTGGTCTTGAACTCCTGACCTCAGGTGATCCACCTGCCTCGGCATCAGTCGGGTTTCTAAACTTCGTCTTAATTAATTTTATCCTGAATACAACATGAGGCATTATGAATCAAAGACAAGATTTCTTATCACAGTTCAGTAAATAATAAACATGTCACCGCCTCGCCCCAGTGCCTACCCCTGGGTGACCGTAAGAGATAATGGGAATTTTCCTGGTGTAAGTAGTGGACATTCCCTAGGTGAGGGGTAGGAGAAACTGCTCTGCTTATGAAGGGAAGGAGGCAGATACTCCTCTTGCCTTCTGAAAGGCTCTTTTGGAAACATAACGGGCAGAAATCCAGCCTTTGTCATGTAAATAAAATCCAGCC
>NW_016867324.1:0-348 GCF_001698545.2 Rhinopithecus bieti | reverse complement strand
CTATAGGCCTCAGTGCTCTCCCAAATAGCCCTTTGCAGATTCCTCAAAAACAGTGTTAGCAAATTGATCTATGAAGAGTGAGGTGTAACTCTGTGAGACAAATTCACACATCACAAAGAGTTTCTCAGAAAGCCTCTTTCTAGTTTTATCTGAGGATAATAACTTTTCACTATAGGCCTCAATGCGCTCCCAAATATCCCTTTGCAGATTCCACAAAACAGTGTTAGTAAATTGCTCAATGAAAAGAGTGGTGTATCTCTGTGAGATGAATTCACACATCACAAAGCTATTTCCCAGAAAGCTTCTTTCTAGTGTTCATCTGAAGATATTTACTCTTTCGCCATACTG
>NW_016867323.1:5763-7067 GCF_001698545.2 Rhinopithecus bieti | reverse complement strand
TTCTAGCATTCAAATGGTTAATGCTCAAATTTGGGAAATCCTGGTTATCTATAAATGGATATATGCTTACTAGAATTCCAGATAATTGAGATTTCACTGAATACCTGTTCAAAGTGTTTCATAGCTTTTATTGCACAGGATACTAAAACATGAAATGAATGGCTTATGGTAATTATCTGTGATGTAACTGACAACTTAATAGGGACATTTTGATTGATCTGGAAATAGAGTCAGGTATGATAGAGGGAAAAAAAAATCTAATGCATGTGCTATCCTAACAAATAGCAAAGTAAAAGAATAGATGCATGATATGAGTCTACATTTTGTCAATAAAATACTTAGAGGGTTCTGAAGTCACTAGCTCTCTGTTCTCTGTGTTCAATGCCTTACATATAATACCTTTTTAATCAATGCACAGAGCCCAGTCAAAAGATCCTTCTTCAAACATTTTTGTCACTTGGCTCTCAGGCCAACAGAATTTTCTGGCTGCCTCCTACCACACAAGCTATACCTTTTAAGTTCCCCTACTCCTTCGTTAAAATTCTTCTCATCTTCCAAACTTTTAAATGTTGGAGCATTCCAGACCTGAGTCCCTGGACCTCTCTCTTCTCTGTCTGTTCATGTGTTTTAGGTAACCTTAACCAGTCTAATGGCTTTAAACACAATCTCCATGGTGATGGCTCCTAAATTTCTATCTTTAATGTGTACCCTTATATTCTAGGCTCACATACCTACATCTCCACTTGGATGCCTAATAGGCATCTCAAACTTCCCACCTCTCAAACCAAACTCTTGATTCATCACCCTGACAACCTCCCTTCTTCCTCATCCAGTCATCCTCACCCCTGTAAGTGTCATTATCTCTTTTCAATTCTCTAATGACTTTCCCTTATACAATGTCTTCCATGATTTCACATCAGAACTAGCCTTGCTTCTTCTACATTCTCCCTCACTTGCTGCAATCCAGCCACTGGTCTTGCTTTTCCTGTTATACCTTAAGCGTGCTTATAGTCATGCTCCTTCCTTAGAGCCTCTGCACTAGCCTCTGCTTTCACGGAAAGCTCCCTCAGTTACTCACGCAAATCATCTCCTCACTTGATTCAAATATCTACCTAAATGTTACTCCCTTGGAGGGGTCCTGCCCTGGCCAACTTTAAAAACAAGTGTCACTATCATTCTTTAATGAATTCTTTTACTCACCTTTATTTTCCTTATCACTATCTGATACCAGACTACTTTTTTTTTTTGACGCTCTACAACACTAGAGTATATGCCAAAGGCCTTTTTTTTTTTTTTTTTTTTTT
>NW_016867323.1:0-1272 GCF_001698545.2 Rhinopithecus bieti | reverse complement strand
GGCCAAAAAATCCTGTTTTAAACGTTCAAAGGTCTATAATGCCTATGTTGACTGTTCATTTCAAATCTTAAATTCTGAATTCCTCTTTAACCTAATCCTAGAATTTTTCAATTTAGGCAATTTCCTGGAATGCAAAATACCGTTATACATTAATCTAATACAGATATAATTAGTGAGGGGTTTGTGCTTGTTTAAATAAGGACATTAAACGAATTTCAAAGTTAACCAGAATCACATTTTGGATGACCTATGAGAAGACATAGCAAAATATTTTGTAATTATGACCTTAAAGTTAAATGTCTGTAAAAGGCAAATCATGCATTATTTCATTCACCAGACATGTTTGAGCC
The DNA here is from genome assembly GCF_001698545.2 of Rhinopithecus bieti. Taxonomy (NCBI): domain Eukaryota; kingdom Metazoa; phylum Chordata; class Mammalia; order Primates; family Cercopithecidae; genus Rhinopithecus; species Rhinopithecus bieti. The sequence continues at coordinate 922 of NW_016867323.1, read as the reverse complement.
CTACAAAGTGCCAGGCACTAGGAATAGAAAAGACGATCACCACAAAACCAACATAGCAAACTTGTGCATACAGTGAGCTTACATTTCATTAGGAGTTGAAAGCCACCTCCTCCATGAAGCTGCATGACACCACAATATCCCCTGCATTGTTAACTCTTAATGCATTTATAACAGTGCCATATACATTTTATTAATCATCATCCTTTTAGCCACGGATTTCTCATATGGATGGACTTAGCTAAATGTTAAGCTCCTTTAGAGCCAAGAGAATACTTTGTACTTCATTTTAATGCTTCAGTTCCATGGCATCTAGCATAGTGTTAGGAACTGCAGTAGCTACTTAATTAATATATGCTGGATAGATAAAAACATGGAAATAAACTTATTTGGGAACCTAGAGAAATTGTTGGTACACACAGTTCTTACTTAATTATCCATGTTAAGAGAGACGGTGGCTGGGCGCGGTGGCTCAAGCCTGTAATCCCAGCACTTTGGGAGGCCGAGACGGGCGGATCACAAGGTCAGGAGATAGAGACCATCCTGGCTAACACGGTGAAACCCCATCTCTACTAACAAATACAAAAATCTAGCCGGGCGAGGTGGCGGGCGCCTGTAGTCCCAGCTACTCGGGAGGCTGAGGCAGGAGAATGGCGTAAACCCGGGAGGCGGAGCTTGCAGTGAGCTGAGATCGGGCCACTGTACTCCAGCCTGGGCGACAGAGCCAGACTCTGTCTCAAAAAAAAAAAAAAAAAAAGACGGTTAATTCAAAATAAAGGATAATATACAAGTTGTTCCCATTTGGCTTCGGAATGCATTTCTATCTTTAACTTTTCATTTGGGTCTCTTGGATGGACTGAGAATACATTTCCAACAAAATAATAAAGTTGCAACGTTCATTCCCAATCGTGGCCAAAGCCAGAAT
>NW_016867321.1:0-1304 GCF_001698545.2 Rhinopithecus bieti | reverse complement strand
TACCTTTTCTGCTAGAAAGTTTAAGCCCTAAAAGCAGGCTAAAGTTAGGGGTTTTAGGCACTGTTTTTAACTGAGAGAAGAGGAGTCACAGATCACTGTATATTTTGATAAAATCTATTTCTGCTATTATTATTACAGTTTCCTTAGAAGAACTGTCTTTTGGAAAATATTGATGGTTTTACCTTTGTTGGTACTTGGGCGATATACCAGATTATTTCTAGCACAAAAGAAATAATGTCTGAGTTTTGTTTCATGTGGCAAAATAACAGCTGTTAAGCATTCTGCCAGTTCCTCCTAAAATATTTGAACCCAACTAAAAGAGACTGAAGACATCGAGTCCATAGAAATTTCTTCCTGCTTTTATCTATTTTCTCACTAGTTAAGAGATCTCTCAGTTAATCTCTTTTGCTTGATCGCCTCTTTCAGCTATCCCGTGTTTCCCCAAAACTAGTATTAAATTTAGAATGTTGGAGCTGATGAGGACTTCAGATACCATCATTTTATACATAAGGAAACGTGGGCCCAAATGGAGAAGCAGCAGCCTTCCATCTGGCATTGTCTTCCAGTCTGATCTTCGAGAAACAGTTTAAGCATAAGCAGGAGGAAAGCAATCTCTAAGTCGTTGTCATGATGATGCCATTATATTCTTACTGATATTCACATTTTACAAAATGTCTTCTTTAGTGTTACCATATATTATGGGCATTTATTGAAAATAATTGTGTAGATTGCAGACCTCTTCTGCCTAGTCAGATCATCTATCTATATAAACGTTTTACCAGTGTCTAGAACTCCGAGTCCTCTGGAGGAATCCTGAGTGATGGCAGTGCAAAAGCAGATTTGCTTCCTATTTCCCGTAATGATGGATGAGATTATTTGGATAAATCCTCTGGATGAAAAAAAAATGAAAAGTGCTGCAGAAAATATGTTTTTAAAATGACCTTGAAAACACTGAATAGCTGAAAAGGTATCAGGGGCCAGGCACGGTGACTCACACCTGTAATCCTAGCACTTCCGGACACTGAGGCGGGCGGATCACTTGAGGTCAGGAGTTGCGAAGATAGCCTGACCAACATGGTGAAACCCTGTCTATACTCGAAATATGAAAAAAAAAAAATTAGCCAGGTGTGATGGCAGGCACCTGTAATCCCAGCTACTTGGGAGGCTGAGGCAGGAGAATTGCTTGAGTCGAAGAAGCAGAGGTTGCAGTGAGCCGTGATTGTACCACTGCACACTAGCCTGGGCAACAGAGTGAGAGTCCGTCTCGGGGAATAAAAGAGGTATTGGGGAGCTCAGTGACCAAT
>NW_016867320.1:0-1401 GCF_001698545.2 Rhinopithecus bieti | reverse complement strand
AAAAAAAAAAACAGGGTCTCTTATGGTCACCCAGACAGGAGTGCAGTGGTGCGATCTCGACTCACTGCAGCCTCAACCTCCTGCGTTCAAGCAACCACGCCTGGCTAATATTTTATTTTATTTTATTTTAGTAGAGACGAGGTTTCACCATATTAGCCAGGATGGTCTCCATCTCCTGACCCCGCGATCTGCCCACCTTGGCCTCCCAAAGTGCTGGGATCACAGGCGTGAGCCACCGTGCCCGGCCTAAACCAGGTTTTTTTGTTGGTTTGTTTTTTCTTTTCAGACAGAGTCTCACTCTGTGGCCCAGGCTGGAGTGCAGTGGCGTGATCTCAGCTCATTGCAACCTCCGCCCCCGAGGCTCCAGCGATCCTCCCACCTCAACCTTCTGAGTAACTGGGACTACAGGTGTGAGCCCACCACACCCAGCTAACGTCTTGTATTTTTTTGCAGAGATGGTTTCACCATGTTGCCCAGACTGGTCTCAAACTCCTGCACTCAAGTAATCCTCCCCCGCTCAGGCTCTCAAAGTGCTGGGATTACAGGTGTGAGCCACCACACCTGGCACCGGCAGTCTTTTTCAATCTGTGACAGTTCCTCAGTCTTTCCTTCTTTTTTGTGACCTTGACACTTTTGAAGAGTCCTATTCAGCTGCTTAGTAGAATGTCTTTCAAGTTGGATTTGTCCGAAATTTTCTTGGGATCAAATTGAAGTCATGAATTATGGGGAAAATGTCACAGAAGTGGTGTCATGCCTTCCTCAGTGCATCCTTGCAGAAGCACCTGATGTTGACATGTATGACCAACGACGTTAACCTTGATCAGTTATCTAGGGCAGTATCTACTGGACTTCTCCACTGTAAAATTATTATCTTAGGCTGGGCTCACGCCTGTAATCCCAGCACTTTGGGAGGCTGAGGCGGGCGGATCACAAGGTCAGGAGATCGAGACCATCCTGGCTAACACAGTGAAACCCCGTCTCTACTAAAAATACAAAAAAAAAAATTAGCCGGGCGCGGTGGCGGGCGCCTGTGGTCCCAGCTACTCGGGAGGCTGAGGCAAGAGAATGGCATGGGCCCGGGAGGCGGAGCTTGCAGTGAGCCGAGATAGTGCCACTGCACTCCAGCCTGGGCGACAGAGCAAGACTCTGTCTCAAAACAAACAAACAAACAAACAAAATACAAAAATTAGCCGGGCATGGTGGTGTGCATCCATACTCCCAGCTACTTGGAAGGCTGACGCAGGAGAATTGCTTGAACCCGGGAGGTGGAGGTTGTGGTGAGCCGAGACCGCGCCACTGCACTCCATCCTGGGTGATAAAGAGAGACTCCATCTCAAAAAAAAATTATTATTTTACTATGTGTAGTTATTAAATATACTTAGGGAGATACTTTGAAACTAG
>NW_016867319.1:0-1597 GCF_001698545.2 Rhinopithecus bieti | reverse complement strand
TAATTGATTTTATTTATGTGTAAATAATTTATAGAAGGCTTTTGTTTCCTTGTATTTCTTTTCCATGTCTTTTTTATTTTTCTGTTGAGTTACAAACACTAGGGAGTGAATTGCTGGGTAGAATGTGTAAATATAGCATTCCAATGACATCCTAAAGTCAAATATAATTGATTTCAGATTAACTGTTACTCTATAATACTATGTAATTTACCTCCCATTGAAATATTTGTACATTGTGTGTATGGAAACAAAACATAATTTCAAAATAACATTTTATTGTTAAACTTTATTTTAATACTTAATATTACTCAGCTAGCTTTAAAACCATAGATATTTATTCAAGTAATAAACGCTTGAGATGAAATCTGCATATTTTTAGCCCTGTCTCCATCGGTCAATGCTTGTATTATTTTGCCATTAAGAGTAATGGCGAAAACCACAATTACTTTTGCACCAAACTAGTATCTTCAACATTTTCTCTAGAGATCTCTCTTGTCTGTTTTAATATAAATGTGATTTCCTGTAAAGATATCACTTCTCTGGTATTCTTGTCAAATGACGGATATTTATTATTTCACATGCCACATATTTTGGAGTTAGGAGTTAGTGTCCTATTTCCTCCACTTTAAAATAATTATTATCATATCTTCTTGTTTAAAAAAACTGAAGCAAAAGGTACACAAAACTGAGGATGTGTCCTACTTAAAACTCTAGGTTTATGCTATAGTCTTTTTTTTCTTTTGATGTACTTATATGCTTTTCTTCTTTCCATTTTTACTTTAGAATCAGAGGGTACATGTGCTAGTTTCTTACAAAGGTATATTGTTTGATGCTGAGGTTTGGAGTATGAATGAATCAATCACCCAGGTAGTGAACATACCAAATAGGTACTTTTTTAACCCTTATCAGCCTTTCTTTCTTAACCCTCCTATTCCCCAGTGTCTATTGTTCACATTTTTATAACCATGTGAACCCAATGTTTAGCTACCACTTATAAATGAGAACATATGATATTTGGTTTTCCATTTCTGCATTAGTTTGCTTAGGGTAGTGGTTTTAAGCTGCATTCATATTGCTGTGAAGAACAGGAGTTCATTATTTTTTATGATTGTGTAGTGTTTCATTGTGTATATGTACTATATTTTGTTTATGTAGTCCAAAGTTGATGGGTGCCTGGGTTGACTACATGTCTTTGGTTTTGGGAATAGCACTGCAATGAACATATGTGTACATGTGTCTTTTGGTAGAAATTTATTTTCCTTTGAGTACATACCCAGTAATGGGATTGCTGGGTTGATTGGTAGTTCAACTCCCAGTTCTTTGAGAAATCTCCAAACTGCTCTCCACAGTGACTGAACTAATTTACATTCCCACCAACAGGGTATAAGTGTTTCCTTTCTTCCACAGCCTCACCAACATTTGTCTTTTTTGAATTTTTAATAATCACCTTTCTGACTGATATGAGAAGGTACCTCATTGTAGTTTTGACATGCATTTCTTTAATGATGTGTGATAATGAACACTTTTTCATGTTTTTTCATACCATGTGTATGTCTTTTGGGAAGTGTCTATTAATGTCATTTGTCCACTTTTAATG
>NW_016867318.1:0-1191 GCF_001698545.2 Rhinopithecus bieti | reverse complement strand
AAAGGAAGAAAGGAAGAAAGGAAGAAAGGAAGGAAGAAAGGAAGAAAGGAAGAAAGGAAGAAAGAAGAAAGAGAGAGAGAGAGAGAAGGAGGAAGGGAGAGAGGAAGGGAAGGAGGAAGGGAGAAAATTTAAAACTTGAATCTTTGGCCGAGCGTGGCAGCTCAAGCCTGTAATCACAGCACTTTGGGAGGCCAAGGCAGGCGGATCACTCGAGGTCAGGAGTTCATTTCACCATGGCCAACATGGTGAAAACCCATCTCTAATTTAAAAATTAAAAAATAAAATATAAAATTAGCTGGGCCTGGTGGCACATGCCTGTAATCCCAGTTACTCAGGAGACTAAGGCAAGAGAATCGCTTGAACCTGGGAGAAGGAGGTTACAGTGAGCCGAGATCGTGCCACTGCACTCCAGCCTGCTGGGCAACAGAGTGAGACTTCATCTCAAAAAAAGAAGAAGAAGAAGAAGAAGAAGAAGAATCTTTATGATTTACGCTGCATTTCTTAAAACCTGCATTCTGCTTCTCTTCTGCACTTTACCACCCTAATTCAAAAATGAGAGCTTTGTATCTTGTCATTGTGATCCAAGTTAATCCCAAGAAGCTCCTTATGTTCACTAGGATGAAGAGGGTCCCCCACGGCCATTTGACTGAGGATTTACTAATGCCTTTATTTTCATTTTTTGGCTTATAAGTATAAAAAAACAGAAGTTGAATGCCTATAATCCCAGCACTTTGGGAGACCCAGACAAGTGGATCACCTGAGGTCAGGAGTTTGAGACCAGCCTGGCCAACATGGTAAAACCCTGTCTCTACTAAAAATACAAAAATTAGCTGAGCATAGTGGTGCACACATGTAATCCCAGCTACTCTGGAGGCTTGGGCGGAGAATCGCTTGAACCTGGGAGGCAGAGGTTGCAGTGTGCTGAGATCATGCCACTGCACTCCAGCCTGGGTGACAGAGCAAGACGCTGTCTCATAAATAAATTAAAAAAAAAAAAAAAAAAAAATTTAGCCAGGCATGGTGATACACAACTGTAGTCCCAACTACTCAAGAGGCTAAGATGGGAGGATTGCTTGAGCCCAGGAGGCAGAGGATGCAGTGAGCCAAGATAGCGACACTGCACTCGAGCCTGGGCCACAAAGCGAGACCCTGCCTCAAAAAAAAAAAAAAAAAGAAAGAAAGAAAGAAAAG
>NW_016867317.1:0-1600 GCF_001698545.2 Rhinopithecus bieti | reverse complement strand
AAAGATCATAGTCTGGACTAGCCAGCCAAGGATGAAGCTTCAGTTCAGAAACACAGTGGAGCGAATGTATCGAGACACATTCTTCTACAACTTTAATAACAGACCCATCCTTTCTTGTCGGAATACCGTCTGGCTGTGCTACGAAGTGAAAACAAGGGGCCCTCAATGCCCACTCTGGGCGCAAACATCTTTCGAGGCCAGGCGTATTTCGAGCCTCAGTACCACACAGAAATGTGCTTCCTCTCTTGGTTCTGTGGCAACCAGCTGCCTGCTTACAAGCGCTTCCAGATCACCTGGTTTGTATCCTGGACCCCCTGCCCGGACTGTGTGGCGAAGGTGGCCGAATTCCTAGCTGAGCACCCTAATGTCACCCTGACCGTCTCTGCTGCCCGCCTCTACTACTACTGGGAAACAGATTACCGCAGGGCGCTCTGCAGGCTGCGTCAGGCAGGGGCTCGCATGAAGATCATGGACGATGAAGAATTTGCATACTGCTGGGAAAACTTTGTGTACAATGAAGGTCAGTCATTCATGCCTTGGGACAAGTTCGATGACAATTATGCATTTCTGCACCGCAAGCTAAAGGAGATTCTCAAAACCCAATGTAGGCAATGTATCCACACATATTCAACTTCCACTTTAAAAACCTACGGAAAGCCTATGGTCGGAACGAAAGCTGGCTGTGCTTCACCATGGAAATTATAAAGCAGTGTTCAACTGTCTCCTGGAAGAGGGGCGTCTTCCGAAACCAGGTTGATCCTGAGACCCATTGTCATGCAGAAAGGTGCTTCCTCTCTTGGTTCTGGGAGGACACACTGTCTCCTAACACAAACTACCAGGTCACCTGGTACACATCTTGGAGCCCTTGCCTAGATTGTGCAGGGGAAGTGGCTGAGTTCCTGGCCAGGCACAGTAATGTGAAGCTCGCCATCTTCGCCGCCCGCCTCTACTACTTCTGGGATACAGATTACCAGCAGGGGCTCCGCAGCCTGAGTGAGGAAGGGACCTCCGTGGAGATCATGGGCTACGAAGATTTTAAATATTGTTGGGAAAACTTTGTGTACAATGGTGATGAGCCGTTCAAGCCTTGGAAGGGACTAAAATACAACTTTCTATTCCTGGACAGCAAACTGCAGGAGATTCTCGAGTGAGGGGTCTCCTCTAGCCTCCTGCTCATGCTGCGCGGGCCTCCCCTCCACCCTGGACCAGCTCTGCTTTTGCCTGGTCAGCCTGAGCCCCTCCTGCCCTCAGGGCCATTTCATAGTGCTCCCCTGCCTCATCACCTCCTCCCCATTCTCCCAGGCTCTTCCTTCAGAGGCCCCTTTCTGCCTCCATGGCTACCCATCCACCCACCAAGACCCCGTTCCCTGAGCCTGTGTGCCCCTAACCTGCCTTTTCCCATGTCCCCAGCATAACCAACTTTTTTTTTTTTTTTTTTTTTGAGACAGAGTTTTGCTCTGTCACCCAGACTGGAGTACAATGGCTTGATGTTGGCTCACTGCAAACTCCGCCTACCAGGTTCAAGCGATTCTCCTGCCTCAGCCTCCCGAATAGCTGGGATTACAGATGCTTGCCACCACGTCCAGCTAATTTTTTTTTT
>NW_016867316.1:0-355 GCF_001698545.2 Rhinopithecus bieti | reverse complement strand
ACTTTTGAAGGATATTATTAGTGGGTGCAGAATTCTAGGTTGGCAGATATTTTCTTTTTTTTTTTATTTTTTTTGAGATGGAGTCTTGCTCTGCCACCCAGGCTGGAGTGCAGTGGCCGGATCTCAGCTCACTGCAAGCTCCGCCTCCTGGGTTTACACCATTCTCCTGCCTCAGCCTCCCGAGTAGCTGGGACTACAGGCGCCCGCCTCGTCGCCCGGCTAGTTTTTTGTATTTTAAGTAGAGACAGGGTTTCACCGTATTAGCCAGGATGGTCTCGATCTCCTGACCTCGTGATCCGCCCGTCTCGGCCTCCCAAAGTGCTGGGATTACAGGCTTGAGCCACTGCGCCCGGCC
>NW_016867315.1:0-349 GCF_001698545.2 Rhinopithecus bieti | reverse complement strand
CATGGATTGGTTTGGTAGCACTCTTTCTGGGGAATTTGAGAATGGATATTGTGGATCACATTGAGGCCTATGGTGAAAAGGAAATATCCTCAGATTAAAACTAGAAGGAAGTTTTCTGAAAACTGCTTTGTGATTTGTGGATTCATCTCACAGAGTTAAACGATTTTCTTGGAGCACTTTGCTAACACTGTTGTCAGGGAATCTGCAATAGGATACTTGGGAGTGCATTGAAACTTATGGTGACAAAGGAAATATCCTCAAATAAAAACTACAAAGAAGCTCTCTGTGAAACAGTTTTGTGATGTGTTAATTCATCTCACAGAGTTACAGGATTCTCTTCATGGATCAC
>NW_016867314.1:0-1599 GCF_001698545.2 Rhinopithecus bieti | reverse complement strand
TATATATATATATGAAGTCCCGATCTCTATTAGTCCAGGGGTTTGAGAAGAGTAAATGGTATGAAGCCTAAGAGAGAGAGCATTGAGCACCACAAAACTACCACTAATCATTCCCTTTGATTGTCAACTTGGACACATACTTCAATTAAAATATCTCATCCAGAAAACTTTGAAAGAAGTAGAATTTGGAAGAGGCAGTTAAATCTGAGGATTTTGACAAATGTCAAAACTTGACTTTTTTTTATTACTGCTTTTAATCCTGTGTGTTTTTTTTTTTAGTAGTAGTATTTTAATGATCCTATTTCATTGTCTTCTGCTTACATATACTCTACTAAAAAGTATGCTTTAATTCTTACATTTGTACTGTTGCATGTAATATAACATATTTTCCTCTGGCTGTTTTTCAGGTTTTTCTCATAACCAATTTTAAGCAATTTTACTTTGTTGTACCTTGGTTTTAAATTATTTAAATGTCTTCTTCTTGGATTTGTTGAACTTCTGACATTTGTGAAGTTACAATGTTTATCAAACTGGGGGAAGTATTAGTCATCAGTACTAAATATTTTATTTTGTCGTGCCTTGCTTTTAAATTCCTTAAATTTCTTCTTCTTGGATTTGTTGAACTTCTGACATTTGTGAAGTTATAATTTTTATCAAACTGGGTAAAATATTAATCATCAGTCCTAAAATATTTTTTCTGCAACCCCCTCCATTTGAGCCTTCAGGCACACATTTAACACTTCCTATTGTCTCACATCTAAGTCTCCGTCTGTATTTGTTTAGCCTTCTTATCCTGGGCTTTATTTTGAATAAGTTCTATTGCCATACTTTGTACTCAGTGATGTTTTATTTTTCAGACTAATCTTCTGCTAACCTCCTCTAGTATATTTTGTACAGATTACATTTTACATATTTTTTTTCAATTTTTCAGCTACTGTCCTCATCAATGCCTCCACTTTCAGTAAATCTTTATGCTGATAGATATCGTTCCTGCAACCTCACAAACCCACCAGCAGTTTAGAGCTTAGATTTTTACATATAGACAATTTGTTGGGTGAAGTGTAGTATTTTTTGTGTAAATAAGCTTTTTCTTTTTGGTGCAGAATTGTGTGTGTCTGTGTGTGCTTAGCTAATATTTGTTTAATGAATGACTAAATACAAAATCACTTGGTGGGTAATTTAGATAATTTTTATAATTTTTTTATTATACTTTAAGTTCTAGGGTACATGTGCACAACATACAGGTTTGATACATCAGTATACATGTGCCATATTGGTTTGCTGAACCCATCAACTCATCATTTACATTAGGTATTTCTCCTAATGCTATCCCTCCCCCAGCCGTCCACCCCCTGACAGGCCCTGTTGTATGATGTTCCCCATCCTGAGTCCAAGTGACCTCATTGTTCAATTCCCACCTATGAGTGAGAACATACAATGTTTGGTTTTCTGTCCTTGCAATAGTTTGCTCAGAATGATAGTTTCCAGCTTTATCCATGTCCCTGCAAAGGACATGAACTCAGACTTTTTTATAGCTGCATATAGTATTCCATGGTGTATATGTGCAACATTTTCTTAATCCAGTCCATCATTGATGGA
>NW_016867313.1:0-456 GCF_001698545.2 Rhinopithecus bieti | reverse complement strand
GGAGGCTGTTCGTTCCCCAGTCTCTGCCCTGACTTGGCCCTCGTCCTGCAGCTACTCAGAGAGCATGATGGAACTGGAGCTTCAGTTTTGACCAGCTGTGTGTTGCTGGCTTTTGTGTATGTGTGTGTGATGGAGTCTCACTGTGTTGCCCAGGCTGGAGTGCAGTGGCGCCATCTCTGCCCATTGCAACCTCTGTCTCCCGGGCTCAAGTGATTTTCCTGCCTCAGCCTCCCGAGTAACTGGGATTACAGGCGCCCACCACCACACCTGGCTAATTTTTGTATTTTTAGCAGAGACAGCATTTCACCACGTTGGCCAGACTAGTCTTGAACTCCTGACTTCAAATGATCCGCCTGCCTCGGCCTCCCAAAGTGCTGGGATTACAGGCGTGAGCCCCTGCACCCGGCCTTCAAATTGGCTTTTAAAGAGAATGACGAGGCCGGGTGCGGTGGCTCA